>NW_022631469.1:0-75918 GCF_010015895.1 Lontra canadensis
CCCCCCCCCATACACACACACACACCCACTCCCTCCTGCCCCACCTCCCTACTCCTACCCCTTCCTTCCCTTTCCCCTCCTCCCCCACCGCAACCCCGGGTGCATTCTGGACAGCATCTGGGATCTAACCCCCAACCCCGTACTTTGCTCCCCATTTCCTCTGAGCCCCCACCCCTTTAGTCGCTTTGCCCGCCCTCCCTCTTCCTTCTTCCCTCCCTCTCTTTCTCCTTTTCTCTCTCTAGCTCTCTATCTCTCTCACCCTCCCTCTGCCTCCTTTTCCTTCCCTCTCCCTCCCTCTCTCTTCCTCTCTCTCTCTCTCTCTCTCTCACTCTCACACACATTCTCATTCCCCTCTCGTGGTGGTGGCGATTGCCGGGCGTTCCCAATCTCCCTCCCCCACCCCTTCAGCCAGTTCTTAAAGGAGCCGGCCGGCAATCTTGGAAGGCGGGAGAAATAGGGAAAACTAAATTGTGCGTGTGTGTGTGTGTGTGTGTGTGTGTGTGCGCGCGCGCGCGCGCGTATGCGCGTGCTCGCGTGCGTGTGTGTCTGTCCATGCAGCAGGGTCTGTGTGCGCCTGTATGTGTTGGCTGTCTGTGTGTCAGAAAGCCTGTGTGTCTTGAGTGTGCTGCTATTTCTGTTTCTGTCTCCACCTATGTGTCACCATTATGCAGCATGTGTCTCTGGATATTTACCTATGTGGTGTGTGTGGGATTATATTCCAGTAAGTCTCTGCGTGCGTCTCTGAATGTCTTTCTCTGTGATTCTCTGGCTCCGTGAGGCTCTCGGTCTCAGAATGTGGGACTATATGACGGATCTCTGTGGGTCTGGAATATCGGTCTCCGTGATTGCAGCGTCTGTTGTGAGCCAGGCTTGGTCTCTCTTGCTCCCTTTTTTGAGTCTTTGCGACTTTACCTCCACGGGTCTCTGAGTGTGTGTGTCCCTCACACTCTGTTGTGTATTTTACACTGACTGAGCATCAACAATGCCTGGGGTTCTAGGCAAAGTGGTCTCTGTCTCAGTTCTGGTACTTGGTGTGAATTACAGAGAGCCCACAGAAAGGACCAAGGCTTCCGAATTTGGGAGTGGTGAGGGCTGAGGAGAAATGTACAGGAGGGGCACGGGAGGCTCTGGGGACTCTGGTGAGTGGCCATTCTGCCCTCCCTGCCCCCCAACCCTGGTTGACCGGTAAGAGGGTCTTCATTGGGCCTTTGTGCCTATCTGCTGCTTTTCCTGATGATGCCTTGGAACCCCAGAATGAGGTTAACAATCCTACCCTCTCCTGGTGTGGGAAGTCCTCCTGTGGGGTTAGCAGGTCCCGGGGTCTAGAGAGTCCGTTGTTCGTGTCCAGCCCAGCGTGCTCAGGGACCTGAGCTCCATACGGTTCCAGTGTTCCCCACCCCCGTGACCACATGCTGCTCGGGCCCCTAGCTGAGCCCCCATGAGCTCCACTGGCGGAGGAGTTGGAGTTGGGGACTGGAAACTTGGAGTGGCAGCAACTGTCCCTGGGTCAGTCCCCTAGGATTTTCCAGCCATGGCCAGGCACACAGCCAGGGTCTGAGAGGCAGTGGAGACCATGAGGCGGGTCCCCAGAACCCCAGGCACTGGAGACCTCTCCTACCTGTAGGAGAATCAGCCAGCGCCCAACTGGGGCCCCCAAAGACCCCCCCTTCCCCGACTTGGGAGCCCTCCCCTGAACATCTTAGATGACGCCTACTTCCCTCTTTCCACAGGCCTGTCTGGCCCTGAGGGAGTCCCCTTTCTGAAGCTGTGGTGCTTGGACGACCTCTCTACGTTGCTGGGCACCTGTAGGTGTCCCTCGAGAGCTCAGTCTTGAGGTTCAAGTCAGTGTGGCCATGAAGGGGCTGCCTGTCGGGCTGATGCTGTGACCCTGGAGTCTGCCTTTCCTGCCAGTCCCCCTGCCCGGAACATGTGGCTGCGGCTTGGCCCGCCCTCGCTGTCCCTGAGCCCCAAGTCCACGATTGGCCGGAGCCTGTGCCTCACCCTGTGGTTCCTCAGCTTGGTGCTGAGGGCCAGTACCCAGGCCCCAGCACCCACAGTCAATACTCACTTTGGGAAGCTAAGGGGTGCCCGGGTGCCACTGCCCAGTGAGATCCTGGGGCCTGTGGACCAGTACCTGGGGGTGCCCTATGCAGCTCCCCCCATCGGCGAAAAACGTTTCCTGCCCCCTGAGCCACCCCCATCCTGGTCGGGCATCCGGAACGCCACACACTTTCCCCCAGTGTGCCCCCAGAACATCCACACGGCCGTGCCCGAAGTCATGCTGCCCGTCTGGTTCACTGCCAACTTGGATATTGTCGCTACTTACATCCAGGAGCCCAACGAAGACTGCCTCTACCTGAATGTCTATGTGCCCACGGAGGATGGTGAGTGCTATGGCCAGGCGCTGTGCCCTCCCCGCCCCCTCCCCCCTCCCATGGTGTTCGTGGCTTGCACGTGATCATGTGCCCTGCAGCATGCCTCTGTCCGTCTGTGAAGATGCTTCTAACCATCACTCTGCTTGGCCTCCTCCCCACCTTCCCCCTCCCTGTTCTCCCTTCACCCAGCATTGTCTGAGCTCCCATGTGTGAGTGACATTGTTCCCAGGAGGGGGCCTGGCCAGGCCTGAGAGCTTTGACAGGTCTAGGGCCAGAGTGCTGGATGGGGGTTCCCTGGGGAAGTATGGGTCCCTGCAGGGCAACTGCCCATGGGAGGATGCTGGCTCCACCAGGCCCCCCTGTTGCCATTCCGTCTGCTTTGAAAGGTAGTAGGTGTGTGTGGCCAAGGGAGCTGGGTGTGTGTGGGGTGGGGGCCAGCCTGGTGGGCATTGCTTAGGTGCCTCCTCTTGGGCTAGCCGCTGCCTCCTCCCGCGGGGCTCACACTAAGGTAAGTGACAGAAACAAGGAGATGGTGGGACAGGCTCTCTGCCATGTGCCACCTGCAGAGCAGCTCTTGGGGCCTGGGGAGGGGGTTGGGGGGTGCATGCCCCTGGGCAGAGGCCTCCTGTTATTTTTTAGTTTTTTATTCATTTTACAGTAAAGCGGATTTCCAAGGAATGCGCCCGAAAGCCCAACAAGAAAATTTGTAGGAAAGGAGGTAGGTAGCGAGCCGGCGGGGAGGGAGAGAGAGAGAGAGGGAGGGCTGCCTGCCCACCTGCCCTTGTCCCTGAGGACCCAGCCTTCCTTCAAGTAGCCTAGGCTCAGGGGGCGGTCGGTGAGCAGGCCTAAGCTCCACCTTAGCCAAGGGCCCTGGCTGTTCTTCAGGGACGATTTGGTGGCCTAAGGCAGGTTCAGGGCAGAAGCTGCAGCAACCTCGTTTCTTCCGATCTTCCCAGCCCGGGATTCCACCATAAGGTGTGTGCCAAAGACAGAGCCCATGGTTCTCTCTTGAGCCACCTCGCGTTGGGGGTGGGAGGATCTCCAGGCACCCAGGATGAAGCCAGAGGCTCTGCCCTCTTCCTGGCACGGCAGCCCCGAGCTCACCCCTCCCTACTCTTTCCTGGGGTCGAAGTCTAGACTCAACTCTCCGACTCTGACGTTTAGACTCAAGTCATCCTGCCAATCACTCCTGGCCTGCCACCGCCCCCAGACAGAGCATAGCTGTGTGACCAGACCGCCCCCCACCTCCCTGGGCTAGTCCCATGACAGACATTGGGGGACTCTAGGAACCATGGACTCGAAAAGGAGACACAACATCCTGAATTTTGCATTTACCCAGAAATGTGCTTCCCTTGTAGGTCCTGTAAAGCACTTAAAATCCTCCCCACGTCTCTGGGGGCTTGTAAGGCAGGAATCAGTTTCCCAATTTTACAGATGAGGAAACAGGCCCAGGGGAGTGACTTGCTGCTGCTCGAGGCCCTGTCGCTGGTCTCGGGCAGAGCTGGGACCCAAACCCGGGTCTCTTGACCCTCGGGGCCATGTTCTTTCCACTGTAGCACGCGAGGCAGCTCCCATCTGGTCATTCCTACCTTCACGACTCTGAAAACAATGGTGAAACAGTGGATGGGCTGGGCCTAATTGGAAAACAGTAACAGCTTAAGGAACAGGTGGAAAAATCACAGCCTGATCCCTACAACCTTTTGGCAAGCTTGGAGTTTGTTTTCCTTTGAAATCCTAGGGCAGGGTTGCCGCCCTCGCAGTGAGTGGGGTTGTCAGGATTCCTGGGCCAGGATGCTCCCTGCTGAGCAGGAATCTCTAGGGGGCAGATTCTGGGGGAATCCACATGTTCAGCTTATGTGTGCTGAGTGCTCTTGACAACCCTGGAGCACGGAGTGGGGCCTGGGGCTCTGGGGACAGCGTTCTGCCACATCCCCATGCCCAGCCCAGGACCTCACACGTAGGCGATCAGCACACACTTCCCCGCACAAGTGAAGAAGCACTGTGGTGTTGCAGAAAGAGAGCAGGGCTGGGAACCCAAAGCCTAACGGAGCCCCAGCTCTCCTGCTAGCTTGCAGTGAGACTTTAGGCAAGTCTTTTCCTGGAGGGGCCTCTGTTCCCGCCTCTGAAGGTGATAAGGGGACCATTCGGGCCTTAACATTCTACTAGTCTGTGAATGAATTCAGGAAAAGGGTCTCTTAAACCTACTCCCGTGGGTTACTTCCTTGGGTGAGGGCTGGGGGGCAGGGAGAGAGGTTGACAGTGAACTTTAACTGTTTCCAGGAGTAATGATCTCCTCCAGAGTGCCAGTGAGAGCCCAGGGCAGTCCAGTCCCGAGAGTTTGGCTAGAGAGCTGACTGGAAGCTCGGGTCAAATGCAAGCATTTAGCTCTCAGGATTGTTGACTGTGGGCAAGGCCATGAACTAGGCACTGTGGGGCTGTGGAGGGGTAGGAGGCAGAGGCAAGATTTAGACCTAAACCATGGCTTCATCACCACTCTGACGAAGCTCCCATCCTAGGATTGAAACCTGGCGGGTTCAGCTAAGCCCCGCAGGCCAAGCTGGGAAATGAGCCCCTGACAGTGTGGGGGAGGGCATTCGGTCATTTCACTGTTCAAATTAGTTCCCTATCCAGGGCCAGCTGGCCATTTGGATCGGAATTTACAGACCCCCGCTTCTTGGAGCAGAGACAGCCACCGAGGTTGTTAGGCTTGTGGTGTGCATAGGGTAGGCAGGACCAGCCCCGGCTGGGACCCTGCAGCAGCCCCGGGCTGGGACAGGGGATGGTTGGTGGAGCTGGCCTGCGTGCTGGGCATGACAACAAGGAGTTGTTCCGTAAGCGCTCAGCTGAAGGAGAAAAGGCGTCTATCTTGGTGGGTGGGGGGAGTGGGGAGCAATAGGGTCCCAGCTTCTAAGTCCATGCCCATGCAAGTGTGGGATTTCGTGGGGGGGCGGGGGAGGAGGACCTGCCCCCTCCCCCCACTTCCACCTCCATCAGGTTGGAGGGAATGCATGTTTCCGGATGAGTAACTCCCTTCTTCCACTTGGGGGGGGCTGTCTGTCATGTGGGTGATGCTGCCCCATGCCCCACAGGGTTTCTGAGCTCAGTCCTGGCAGGTGTTAAGACGGTAGGTGCCACTGGAAGTTCGGGAAGCTGGAGGCCATTTCTGCCCCTTGGGGTGGGGGTGGGGAGGGGTGGGAGGCTCTTGCCCTAGTTGAAAAGCCATTTTGTAATATGAGGGCGGTTCCTGTTTTGATTAATAGCTGTGAGGGATTTCAGTCACCAAAGCCCAGACCAGCTGCGAAAGAGGGCTATTTGCTGCCTGCAGGCTGAGAGTATCTGGTGTCATAGACCAGAGGGTAAGCCCTGGGATGCTGGCAGAATGACCTTGGTCTCCGAACTCTGCCCAGCATCCAGGCAGTAGGCCCTCTGTCTCCACAGCCATGCTCAAGATGCACTTCTCATCTCCTTAGAACAGGAAAGAGAGCTGGTGCCAGCTTACCCACAGGTCCTTAAATGTCTCTCTTCTCTCCTCTGTTCCCTTCTTTTCTCTCCTTCCCTTCCCTCCCTTCTCTCCACCCCACCCCCCACTCTCCACCTCTTTTCTCGCTGATTTTTTTCCTTCCCTCTCCCCCGGTCCCCAGAAAGGTGGCATGGTGCAGTGGAAAGACCATGGGCTTTGGAGCAGACCTGGGTTTGAATCTTACCTCTAGCACTTCCTAGCTGTGTGATCTTGAGCAAGTCACTTTACCTCTCTGAACCTCAGTTTCCCCATCAGTGAAACAGGAGTAGAGACAGTACCCACCTCACTGGGGTGTGAGGATCAAACAGTATGGCAGACGTAGAGTGACACACGGTAAACACTCGGTCTATGGTAGGAGCTATTATCATTATTCCTCTGTTTCCCCTCTCTCTCTGTCTCTCTCCATCTCTCTCATGTCCCTTTCTCCTTCTCCCGTTCCTCCTTTCCCTCCCTCCCCCTCTGGCTCTCTCTCGATCTCAGAGCAGTGCTTGCTGCTCTTAGGCTGGGTTCCTGCTCACAGGAACCCCATTTGCCATCAGCCAGAGCAGGGGCCCCGACGAGGAAGACCAGAGGGAAAGCTTCATCTCCCATTTCCTCCTCTGGGAATCAGGGTCAGCTGAGGCCCAGCTTGAGCCTTCCCACCGGGCCCAGGTAGCCCAGGGCCGGGGGGCCCCAGTTCCCGGCTCTGCCCTAATAGCTCCCATCCGTATCCAACATTCTGGCAAGGCCACCTGTCACCCTCAGCGCCTGCCCTGGCTCTCCAGCTCAGCCTGCCTGTGTACACACGTGCAGCCCCTGCCACCTGGGAGAAATCCTTTCCCTGAGTGGGTCTCTGGCTCTCTGCCCTGGCCCATATGCTACTCCCGCCTTCCCAACTGGGAAGGGAGTTGGCTGAGAAGGGCTGGTGGGGACTGGGGGGGCGGGGCAGGGAGGCGTAAGGAAGCCAGTCCAGCAGGGGCCTGCAACACCACCATCGGCTAATAAAGGTCTGGGCCTCAGCCCACCCATTCCCTCGGTTCTTGCCATCCCTCCTGCCTGTCCTGGGCCCAAGCCCAGAGCTGGCTTGCTGGGCCACACTGCAGTCATGCTGTTTTTGAATTCTCTCTCTGTTTTGTTCTCTGTTCTGTGCTGTTGTGTCTCCCCGTGTCTGGTCCCCAGGATCCGGCGCTAAGAAACAGGGCGAGGACTTAGCGGATAATGACGGGGATGAAGATGAAGGTATTTGGGGGCTGCAGGGCGCGGCGGCTGGTGCATGGCACAGAGCCCCTCCCCTTCTCGATGGGGAGAAGCCCCGTCTGTCTGTCTGTCCGTCCGTTGGTGTGTTTCTGTTCCTATACAAGGCTGTTGGGCTGTTCATCCACCTTTGGCCTGCTGGGCCGCTGGGAGTTCCTGGGTGATGGACCCGGCTGGCTGGAGGGCGCAGGGGACCACCAGTAGAGCCGGGGGGGGCAGCCTCCTCGCCCCGGTCCCCTACCCTCGTCCTGAGTCCTACAGTAGAGAAGTGGGCACTGCCAGAAACAGCTTCCTCCCGCATCTTCCGTGGTTCAACGGGCACCTGCCCCCACCTATCAGCAGGGAGAGTGGAGAGAAAGCAGGGCAGAGGGAGGGCGGAGAGAGAGGTACAAAGGAGACCGGATGGTGAGGACATACCTGGGTTTCACTGCAGAGACACATGTGTTTCGCGGGAAGACGGGCTCTTGGGAGAGGGGCCTGGCAGGCCGTTGAGCTGAAGAGTGAGGCCGTGACAACCAAAAGGGCTGGAGATTAGCAACACCTAAATCATCACTGTCCACCCCCCCACCCCCCTGGCCTCCTCCCAGGAAAAGATATATGGCCTCAGGGCCCCGGACTACAGTGGTTGGCTCGGGACAGGGCCAGGAAGGCTGTGGGCTAAAGTGCCAGGCTGAGGCCAGGACGCCCAGCCCAGTCAGTAGATGGCATAAGATACTTGGGTGATGGTGGAACCAGTCTGCCTTCCTCCTTGGGAAAACAGGTTGTGTTTGCTAGGCAGCACAGAGCATTTCCTTCTACCTTCCTTGCCCTGGCCCTGCCCCTCCAGCCCTGGAGGAGCCAAACAGCTGTTGCGGCGGGGTGGGGGGGGTCCGCTGGTGGCTGGTAGGGCCGCACTGGTGGGGCGGAGTGTTGGTCCAGCTCACACACTGAGAGGCTGCAGGTCAAGGTGGTCAGGTCAGGAGCCTTCTCTTGACTACCCAGACCCAAGGCCACCGCTGTGCTCACTGGGCTTGGGAGTGGCCGCTTGAAGGTCTCTCACTGAATGGCCTCTGGGGAGGCTCCATCTTCATCCTGATGCTGATGGGAGGGGAGGGGCTGCAGAGTGGGGTGGGGGGGTCTCTCTCATTCTTAGTTCTGCCCCTCTCCTCTCCCCCATACCCAGTGCTTCCAGTTAAGTCTGCCTGATGCCCCCGGGGGACAATGGGGTAAATGAGCACATGGCTGAGAGACCATGTCACTAAGGTTCCTTCTACCCCATCACTGCCCTTCACTCCCTTTTACCCACGTCCTTCCTTGTTCTCTCCCTGTGCCACCCCCTTCTTCCCACTCCTCTTGTCTCTGTCTGCACTGGGGGGGCCAGCTGCTGCCAATGGCCTTACTTCCATGTAACTTGGTCTAGTCTTGGGGGTTTCAAGGCTCCCCAGCCCCTGCTCTCCTAGGCATGTCAGGTCCCAGGACTCCGGGTGCCCCGGGGGCAGGGACTCGCTTGAGCCAACTAAGAGACCAGACCTGCCTCTTCCTCCTGCTCCCCCGTCCCCAGGGCCCAGCCTGTGGCCTACCTAGGCCCAACCATAGCAGGCCTGGCTGACTGCCTTCAGCTGGGAGGCTGAAACCTGAGTTTTTAAAACCAACGCTGAAGTCCACCTCCCGCTAAGTCTCTGGCCGATGCTCAAGCTCCGGGCCCAGCAGTCCCGTGAGTCCTGCCCCCAGAGCTGGCGGTGGTGTCCTGGCACCTGGGATAGCTTTGCTGCCCACACCCCCCCAGGGCTGGTGGGGGTGAGGGAGGAAGGGCATCCTACCCAGCCTGTGTCTCACCCCTTCTCCTTGCAGACATCCGGGACAGTGGCGCTAAGCCTGTCATGGTCTACATCCATGGAGGTTCATACATGGAAGGGACAGGCAACATGATTGACGGCAGTGTCCTCGCCAGCTATGGCAACGTCATCGTCATCACCCTCAACTATCGGGTTGGGGTGCTAGGTATGGTTCTCTGCTAGCTGCCTTGAAGGAGGCCCGGGTTCTCAGGGAAGGAGGAAAGAATGCTGGGGATTTAATGCTGGCCTCCGTTCTCTAGCAGGTGCCAGTGACCAGAGTCAAGTGATATCACATGGTCCCTAACCAAGTGCTGGGTGCTTGCCCACGTTCCCAGGCCTTTTCCCGGAGTGCTTAGCTGCCACTGGAATTTCAATTCAACCTCCACACCTTCTCTTAAAAGTCGCAAGTCAGGTCGCTGCTTTCAGACCATTGCTTGGCTGAGTTTCGCAGGGTCTGGAACTTTCTAGTGTCCTTCCCCTGTCCCTACCCACCCAGACCCACTCCCTCAAAGCCCCACACATATACAGATAGTCCTTCTAGCCCGTCGCATATCCACTTGCTCATGTACCCTCACCTGACTGCACATCCACACTGCCCACCACACACCCCCTTGCATACTATTATTTCTCACACACCCCACAAATACACACATATACCCGTACACATAGAGACCCTCACATCCACATCTACAGGCCACCTCTCTCACACACACACGTATGCTCCTCCACCACTCCATAAACACTCCACACATATGGTTTTTCCTGTACACATATCCACATGCTATATACCTCTTTCCACTCCACATCCATACCCCATATGTACACAGATCTCTCGGAAGCCCCCCACCCCCGCAGCATTCCCGTCTATCTCTCCCTCTACATCTCTGTATCCACATTTACACCTAATACACACTACACGTACCCACACTCACACTTCCTTCTACCCCCACGTAGACGCTCTACACAAAGACTCACACCGTACACATCCACGCTGCACATAAACCCCGCATGACTATACCTTGAATGTACATAAATATTCCTTCCACATTTACACACACACACTCACACCCCCCTGTGCTTCCCAGTTCCACCTCCACTCGGCCACCCACACGCGTGCATATGTCCCTCAGCTTCCCCACCTAAACACAAACCAATATTCCCCCTCCCTACACACATACACCCACACCCGCCCATCCACACCTCCTCACGCTGCACATCCTCAAATCCTACACACACACACCCTCGCAAATCCTACACACATACACACCCTTCCACGTCCATGCCCATCCCAGGCACTATACTTACATAGCTCTCTGCTGTGTACACACACCCATAGACCTCCTACACGAATACCCACATCCCCACGTAGATACATACACACACGTATACACATACACGCACATAGACACTCCTCCCCTACGTACCCTGCGTATATATGTGCAGTACACATACATACATTTTCCCCGCCCCTACCCTGCCTGACAAACACATACACACTCGTGTACACCTGCTTGGCCTCCAGATCCACACACCTCGCCTCACCCCCATGTGTGTGAGTACCCCACACTTGCGTAGCATGTATAGACACACTTACGCATTTCTACTACTCTCTCTGTGTCTACATCCCCATATACTCCCACCCCATCACACAAACACACTCTCACACGTACAGGCTTCCTTCCCAAATGCCTCCTCTTATGCACCCCTGAGTCTTTCCCCCCACATCCTCTGCCGGCCACTGGCTGGGCTTGGTGATGTAGGCTGTCCCTCTGGGCTGTGTCTTCCTTGCTGACTGTTACTGCCTATCCGCGGCCAGGTTCCTGAGGTACACAAGTACCTCAGAGAGGGCGACCCAATGTACAGGGTCTTGCTCCCTCTCAGACACTCACCCAGGCCTCCGAGGGCACGTGCAGCCACATAGCCCTGTAATAGCATGAGGAAGACAACTGACCTGGAGGGCTGGTGTCTTCCAGGTTGCAGTGGGGGTCTAGGCTGTGCATCAGGTCCAGAGGCCTGGGTGCTGGACCAGCTGTGGCATGACTTCTTCCCTGGCCCTTTGGCTGACAGGACCTTATCTTAATTTGCTTCTGAGTGTATTGTTCTTGCCAGTTCTAACCCCAGAGGGCCTGGTGCTCCATGCCACTTCTGGTACAGCTCACGAGCCCAGAAAGACAATCTTTTCTTGACTTACCATTGACACTCGGTGGGCTAGCAAGACACCTTTTTGGGGTCCAGACTGGAGAAAGGATATTCCCCGAAAACAGTGGGCCTGTGTCCCTTCGAGTGGCCTCTGGATCCTGGGGGATGAAGCATGCAAGGCATCTCCCTGGTCTCTGAGTGATCTGGTGGGCTTGGGTTTCATGGTTTGGCTGCTGCTCCTCTGTCTCCCCGAGTTGCCCCAGACGTCCTGGTGAGGCTCTCTTGAGTGATCTGTCCTGTTGCGGAAGGGTATCTGAGTCTCTGACAGCAAAGGGGAAGAGAAAGTGGCCATAAAGCTACATGCAAGGGCTGCATGGTTCCGGAAGAGTCAGGAATTTCCAGAAGCAAGCTCACACAGATATCCAGCCACGCGCCTACGGTAGCTGAAGGCCAGAAGGAGCCTTGCCCCCTTATTTTCTTAGTGAGACTGATAGAAAATGTTCAACCCGGCTGCTTTGAAAAATCAGAAACACAGAGCTCCATTCTGTTGGTTTTATTGGAAAGCACAGAGAGTACGAAGAATGTGCCTCGGTTCCGTATGATTGGAACAGCTAGGGAGGCAGAAAAAGAAAGAGTGGAGGAACGGGGAGGAATGCGGGGGGCTGGGAATTGAGGAAGAGAAGGAAAAGACAGAGGGGAGAGAAAAGAGGACAAGATCACACCGAGCAAGGAGACAGGAAAGAGAGATTCAGGATCTGAAGTGTCTCTTCGCAGCTGTGGGCTGTACAGGGCCTGTTGCCGGTGACTGTTCCCTATGGTACCCAGTGTACTGGTTCCTGGACAACCCTCCCACTTCCCTAATCTTGAATATTATACATCAGAAGTTCCTAACTTTGGGGGGGAGCCTTGGACCCCTCTGAGATTTTAATGAAAGCTATGGACCCTACCCGCACCACCCCCCCGGTAAATGTGCACACACGTACACAAACCTATAGAAACGTTTCCATGGACATCACCGAAACTCATCCTAGAAACTCAGGTTAAGCACCTACCCCCACCCCACCTGCTTTACAACCCCTGCTCATTTGGGTAACCAAAACAGCACATCTGGGGGCAAGAATCGTATTCTTTGGGCTTCAGCTGTTAATGATCAACATAATATTATTACCCAAACCTTGGAAGGAGTCACAAACTGAGATTTGGTCCAAAGTTCCCCCCATCACTTCCTGTGTCTCCTTTAAAGCCTGCTCAGCAGCCCAAATGTAGTCTATAAGCCACTGATTGGATTCTGGGTACCTACAAGATGTTTTTGTCTCTCGGTGCCAGACATAGAACATAGATCTGTCCCTGGCACTTGGAGACTTTGCTGTGTAGCTGAGACTTGGTTGTTTTGGGTCTTCAAGCATCCCAGATTGGGCGGGCCGGATTGGGACCCCCTAGCTGCATGCACACATTCACCCTCCCTTCAGCTTCTCTGGAAGCACTGAGCCCAGACATATGGTTTACTCTGAGGTGCTTCTTGGGACATCTCGGGTGATTAATTTATATGGAGACTGTCACAGACCAGTCCATGGATCCCATTTTATTATTTGAGGAGTCCCCCCATGGGGCTTGAGACCAATACAAGGGACACTAGCAGGATAGCAGACGTGGACACCCCCAGGGCCGAGGAGGTAGGGGCTTGCCAGGTTTTCGTCTGGGTTCCAGAATTTGATGATACATCTCTGCTCAGGCAGCCTTTGGGGCAAACAGACAACCTGGTGAAAGTCAAGCCTCGAGGGATGGAGCTCTGGTTTGGGTGCAGTGTGCCTGATCCCTCATCCTCTGTTGACGGGGGGCCCACCATGGACCACACAGTGCCAATCCAGGGCCCAGGGAGCCAGTCTCAGGTTTATTGTGACAGTTTCTGTGGAGGAGTATTTTAGCCCTTCTCGTCCCATGGTTTCCGTGGACGGCTGAGTTACTGGGGCCCTAGCAGTGAGCGGCTTGCTCTCCTGCGCTGCCAGGCTTTGTGCACTCTTGGTTGGTCACATTTGCGGGATCACCTGCCTCGGCCCAGTGGATAGAACACTTCACGCAGGACTCTTGTAGTAGAGATGGTTGACATGGCCTCATCTGCATGCTTCAGCGCCGCTCATCCCGGGGCTTGGTGGAAGCCAAGGGAGCAGAAAGGGGTGGTTGGCTCCTCCACCCAGCCCCATCGGGCCTTGGTTCCCAACCCAGGGAATCGAGACACATTGGCGAAAGTCTACATGACTACCTTGAAGCACCGGGCTCCTCCCGCTGCTGGGACAGATGCATTGACACATTTCACGGCACACTCCCTCAGCCGGGGCTGAAGTCTGGTGTGCCGTGGCTTCAATAAGAGGAAAGGGAAAGGAAATACGGAGGAAGGAGAAAGGCAGGGAGACAGGATGGGAGGGCTAAGAGAAGCAAAGAGTGGTTCTTGCAGGAGGGCCTAGGGCTTGGACAGCTGGGGTGGATCTTGGTCAGCAGACTTTTTTAAGACTTGCAGCAGCAGCTTCGGTGTATGAATGGGACAGGCAGAGGAGAAGCGGGTTCCCTTCTCTGGAGGAACAAGGGCCCCTCCGTCCATCTTCATTCAGGCTTTCTTTGATTCCTTCATGGTTCCTCGCCGGGAACCTGGGGGCTAAAGAGGGCTTGTGACTGGGTCCTGAGAGGAATAACTAAGTACTTTATGTTCTTAATGGTACCAAATGTAAATTAATAGCACCCTTGAAGAGGGTGAAATGAGCTCTTTCACAGAAGCTAGAAACAGGAGGACCTGAGAAAGACAGGGATGAGGTCTTGCACCTGCTTGAGTCTATTTCAATTCAGCTTCCACCCATGGCTGGCCCGGACAGCCAGAGAGCTCCCTGCGAGCTGAGGGGACCTTTTCAAACATGACCTCCCACAAAGCTGATCCCAGGTGCTGTAAAGGAGCTTTCAAACGGGGAGTCCAAAACGAACCAATCCAGGTATGGGGTGTCCGACGCGTAGGAGCGCCACGACTACCCGCCTGGAAAGAGCCCTTCCAGAAGCCTAGTGCGGGAGAAGATGGGAGCTTTCCAAGGAGCGCAGGGATCAAGGAAGAGAGAGGAAATGAGGCGGTGTGATTGGCCTGAAATGGATGCAGGGTGGGGGGGAATATAGGACATCTCTGTGGGATAGCCAGCAGGTGGGCGGGAAGGTAGTCTCCATGGCAACAAGTCTCCACAGCAGCAAATCCCAGCAGGTGGGTGGGAAGGTAGTCTCCATGGTGACATGTCTCCTCAGCAGCAAATCCCAGTGGGTGGGCGGGCGGGAAGACCTGTTTCTGTGGTAACACACAGCGCTGACTTGCCCATTTCTCCACCAGATGAAAAAGATGGCCTCACCCAGTGGTTTTCTAACTTTAGCAGGCCCCAGATCACCTGGAGAGCTGGTGAAAAATACAGATTGCGGGGCCTCCTCCCCCAAGTTTCTGAATCATTAGGTCTTGGGAGGAGGGGAAATGAGAATCAGCCCCAAGATGAGGGGAAGGAGTCACCCGAGGCCCTGGAACGAGGTGTGGAGGTGGACGAACCCAGACAGGATGGGCGGCAAGCAGGCCTTGGGGACCATTGCCTCTTGGGAGCCTCGCTCCCTTCAGAGAGAGGAGGAAGGGGAACGAGAAGTAATTACAGACTTAGAGAGTGCAGAGCGTGTTAGACAGGCCTGTGTTCGATTTATCCTGGCTACAACCCTTTGAAGTATTTTTATCTCCATTTTAGAAGAGGAAACTATAGCCCAGATATTTTAAATAACTTGCCCAAGGCTATATGGCCAGTAGGCAGTAGAGCTAGAACGCAAACTGAGAACCATCTGACTCCAGGGTCCCTGCTCTTTCCAATCTATCTTGCCGGGGAGCTAGGGTAATGGCTTGGAGAGCACCTCAGGGACCTGGCCGTTTGCAGTTCTTGCAGCTTAAGTCTCCCAGCTGAAGGCATCCCCTCGAATAGTCTGGGGACACCCCCTCCACACTGGAGAATGGGAGTGGGAGGCAAGGAGCAGATCGATCCTTCCTAAATGGATGGGGCTGGAACTTGCATACAGGAGCAATGGTACATGGTAGCTGGGTGGACAGAACACCACCGCATGTCCCTTCCTCTGTCCTCATGCCCCCCCCATCCTCCCCGCCCCCATCTCCTGCCTGCCATTATAACCCCAATCCCCCATCCCTCTGCCTTCACCGTCCTCATGCCCTATGTTGAATCCAGGTTTCCTGAGCACTGGCGATCAGGCTGCCAAGGGCAACTATGGGCTCCTTGACCAAATCCAGGCCCTCCGCTGGGTGAGCGAGAACATTGCCTTCTTTGGTGGCGATCCCCGCCGTATTACCGTCTTCGGCTCGGGCATTGGTGCGTCCTGTGTCAGCCTCCTCACGCTGTCGCATCACTCTGAGGGTGAGTAGGGCTCGGGGCAGAACCTCAGCTAGCAATGGGCCAGCTGCCCACCCTGAGCCTCAGGCCTTCTGGGGTCCAGAGCACCCAGGGGAATCAGCTGGCCCTCCTCTACCAGCTTGGCATCCTTTGGGGAGAAGTGGAATGGAAATGTTCCTCTCAGGGAAGAAGTCCTTCTCCCAGTGCAGGAGAGGGAAAGAGAGAATCCTGTTTATATCTTGAGAGAGTAAGATCCTCCTTCCGTGTGGGAGTCGAGTTTGGGTGAGTGGGAGTAGAATGTCTATCTGAAGGGACAGTGGGTTTTTTTTTAATTGGGGGGGCAAGGGAAATCTTTCAGTTTGGGAAGGACATGTGACTTCAGGATACAGATCTAGAGTGGGAATTCATTTTTAGGTGTAAGAAACACTCATTTTCTGCCTTTCTCTCTGAAGAACAAGTCTGTACAGGAGGGGATCTGTCCTTAAGCGAGGAGATGGGTCTGAATAGTGAGGATCGCTAACCTGTGGGGTGGGCTTTTTCTGAGAGGCTGGCAATCTGGTAGCCCACACCAGAGCTCCTCCTGGGCTGGGCAACCATAAGGGAGATTCATTCTTAGCCTAGAGGAGAGCATCTCTCCTTGCTTGGCTAGTGACTCATTAAGGGAGCCAAACAGGCCCTTTGTGGCTCAGCAGGGCAAGTTCCCTTCAACTCCAGGCTGTAGAGCACATTCTGTCTCTGAGAGGCAAAGATGAGCTTCTCACGTAGAAGAGACCTTCCTGAAATAGGTTCCTTTCCTTCCTCTGAGGAAAGGAAATCCGGGAGAGAGGACAAGGTTTTTTTTGTTGGAATCCACCCTGTGAGTGAGTGATATTCTCACAGGAAGACTTTCAGTCCCTCTTTGAAAAAGGCCTATCCATCTCAGAGAGAAAAATCACCTTCTCTGACCTCGACATCCTGCCTCTGTCCCTCGAGGGACTATTCCAGTGAGGGAAGACCAGGGTGGGATCAGAATCACACCATAGTAGGGGGAACAGGGACCCCTTTCTCCACGAAGGAGGGTGAGATGACTGATTGTGAGGGTGCTCCTGTCTGTAAAGAGGACTGGTGCCTCCTCAGATCGGGAACTTCCCTGGGAGGGCAAGGCCTTTCTTGGGGTAGTGCTACATTCTGTCCCCTGAGGGGCCTGGCTCCCCTAAAGAGTTGTTCTCTCGGTCTTTCTGTGACTGATTCACAGAGAATCAGTGGAAAAGTGAGGCTCTCTCTTAAGTAGTAATCTATATTTCTCTCCCTCTCTTTCTACCCATGCCGACTGCCTTTCTCTTAGAGGAGAGGAACAGGGTGTCTGAGGGCCAGATTATTCCTCACTTGGGGATGTTGGGACCAGGGACAGCATGATACCCCCTCTTTTTTTCTTAGGCGGGGAGAAGAATCATCCACTTTTTGAGTTCAGAGGACTGGCTCCCTCTTGGCCAGGGGAAAAACTAGATCTGAGGCATCAGTAGCTTCAGGAAAAGGAAAGTCTCTGTGGAGACCCCACGCTGTGAGGGCATGCTCCCTGGAGACTTTGAGATCCCCAGGCCTTTGCCCTCAGGAATCTTTCCCCAAACTCCCAGAATGTGAGGCTCTCTCCTGCCTGCATTTCTCATCTCTCATGAAAAAGACCCCTTTGTGGCGGAAGCGCCAGCTCCCTGGTGGTGTGCTGGCACAGAGCTGGGCCCAGCTGGGCAGGAAGCAAGGAGGGAAGACAAGGAGAGATAAAGAGAGGGAGCATAAGGAAGCTGATGTCTGGGAACCAAGGGGTTAATTCCTGCTGCCATTTCCTTAACCCCCAAGTTACCAACCCTCATTCCAGAACAAGGAAGCAAGGAGCAGGCAGGGGGTCAGTCCAGGTCACGCAGGGGCCCAGCAACACCTCCTCTGGTCCTAATCCATCATCCCCGCTGAAAGGTCTCTTCTTCCTGAAAGGTCTCTTCTTCCTTTGTAGCTCACTGCACCCAGAGGGCAGCCTCAGTGACAGAGGAGTGAGGAGAGGTTTAATTTGTCCCTCAGGGAAAGGCAAGGGAGGCCTAGGCGCTGGGGGCCATGATGATCTGAGCTGGTGCTGCGTGTCTTCTGCAGGGCTTTTCCAGAGGGCCATCATCCAAAGTGGTTCTGCCCTGTCCAGCTGGGCCGTGAACTACCAGCCGGTGAAGTACACCAGCCTGCTGGCGGACAAGGTAGGCTGTAATGTGCTAGACACGGTGGACATGGTGGATTGTCTTCGTCAAAAGAGTGCCAAGGAGCTGGTAGAGCAGGACATCCAGCCAGCCCGCTACCATGTGGCCTTTGGCCCTGTGATTGATGGCGACGTCATTCCTGATGACCCTGAGATTCTCATGGAGCAGGGCGAGTTCCTCAACTATGACATCATGCTAGGTGTCAACCAGGGCGAGG
This sequence comes from Lontra canadensis, assembly GCF_010015895.1. Classification (NCBI taxonomy): domain Eukaryota; kingdom Metazoa; phylum Chordata; class Mammalia; order Carnivora; family Mustelidae; genus Lontra; species Lontra canadensis. The sequence goes on from NW_022631469.1 coordinate 17,915, forward strand.
GGCTCAAGTTTGTGGAAGGGGTGGTGGACCCTGAGGATGGCGTCTCAGGCACTGATTTTGACTACTCAGTCTCTAACTTTGTGGACAATCTGTATGGCTATCCTGAGGGCAAGGACACCCTGCGGGAGACCATCAAGTTCATGTACACAGACTGGGCAGACCGTGACAATCCGGAGACCCGCCGCAAAACACTGGTGGCGCTCTTCACTGACCACCAATGGGTGGAGCCCTCGGTGGTGACCGCTGATCTGCACGCCCGCTATGGGTCACCTACATACTTCTACGCCTTCTACCACCACTGCCAGAGCCTCATGAAGCCTGCTTGGTCAGATGCAGCTCATGGGGACGAAGTACCCTACGTTTTTGGTGTCCCTATGGTAGGCCCCACCGACCTCTTCCCCTGCAATTTCTCCAAGAATGACGTCATGCTCAGTGCTGTCGTCATGACCTACTGGACCAACTTTGCCAAGACCGGGTAAGGAGAAAGTGGGGGTTGCTCTTTGGGACCCCAGCATGCCTACCCCTCCACTCCTCTATGGTTAGACCTCTTCCTTTGTCTCCTTTTTAAAAGACCTTCCCCTGAATCTTGCTTGGTCCCCTTTTCGTTCCCTTCCTACTTCCTCCTTTTGAATCTTTTGTGCCATTTCTTCCCTCCAACATGTTGTCGAGGCTTGGAACTCAGCTAGCGTTAGGAGTGAGCCACAGGGAGTGTTACCGAGAACCATGGGATTCAAGGTTAGATGGTCAGAGGCCGAGTGAAGTGGGGATAAAAGTGCCTTCATGAAGAGCCTTTCAAGGGTTCTTGGAATAACTGGGCAGCTGAAAAGATTGGCTGATGTTTGGGAGCACGTGAGAAGAAAAGGCATCTATAGCATGACCTTACAGGATGGGCACAGGGAAGGATGAACCAGTTTCCATGATACAGTGGGCAATAGGACTTCAAGGCCCCAGGGAGGAGGAAGGGTGTGGACAGAGGGAGGGACCCTGAAAAAAAATGGAAATGTGGGTGTGAGAGGAAGAATTCTGGGCCCTTTCTCACCTAGGTAGAGTGGTGACCCCAGATTTCCATGTGGTATTTCAGGGATCCCAACAAGCCGGTCCCCCAGGACACCAAGTTCATTCACACCAAGGCCAACCGCTTTGAGGAAGTGGCCTGGTCCAAATACAATCCCCGAGACCAGCTCTACCTTCACATCGGGCTGAAACCAAGGGTCCGCGATCATTACCGGGCCACCAAGGTGGCCTTCTGGAAACACCTGGTGCCCCACCTATACAACCTGCATGACATGTTCCACTATACGTCCACAACCACCAAAGTGCCGCCCCCGGATACCACCCACAGCTCCCACATCACCCGCAGGCCCAACGGCAAGACCTGGAGCACCAAGCGGCCAGCCATCTCCCCTGCCTACAGCAATGAGAATGCCCAGGGTTCCTGGAACGGGGACCAGGATGCAGGGCCCCTCCTGGTGGAGAACCCTCGTGACTACTCCACCGAGTTAAGTGTCACCATCGCCGTGGGGGCCTCCCTCCTGTTCCTTAACGTTCTAGCCTTCGCTGCCCTCTACTACCGCAAGGACAAACGGCGTCAGGAGCCCCTGCGGCAGCCCAGCCCTCAGAGGGGTGCTGGGGCCCCTGAATTGGGAGCTGCTCCTGAGGAGGAGCTGGCAGCTTTACAGCTGGGCCCTACCCACCACGAATGTGAGGCTGGTCCCCCCCCACGACACACTGCGCCTCACTGCACTGCCTGACTACACACTGACCCTGCGTCGTTCTCCTGACGACATCCCACTCATGACACCCAACACCATCACTATGATTCCCAACTCCCTGGTAGGGCTGCAGACATTGCACCCCTACAACACCTTTGCCGCAGGGTTCAACAGTACTGGGCTGCCCCACTCACACTCCACTACCCGGGTATAGCTCCAGCCCAGAGCACAGCCTATCTCCTGGCTCCCTCCTGCCCAAATCCATGGACACACACGCACCCATAGACACACACAGACACACGTGTAAGCACGCACACACACACACACACACACACACATACACGCAGATATGTATACACACGCACCCACACCTGACAGCAGACCCACCTGCACAAACATAGACAAATGTGGACATGCACCCGCATGTACAAAAACACAAATAAGGAAGTAAACCTGAACAAACCCTTCAAATGGGGACGCAAGTGAGTCCTTGGGAAACTGAGGACCTGTGGAACAGCAGCTGAAGCCAGCTCCCTGAGCCTGATCACAGACACTCCTGGGGGCCCAAAAGCACCAGCTGGACACCCCCTTGGTGCTCGCCTTCCACCTCTTTTGGAACTGCACCACCCACCAACTCCAGACTTGGGAGCTTTAAAGAGCGGAGTAGCTCTTTCTCCCCCCCAGACTTGGTCTTTTTTCTGGGTCTTGGTTTTGTTGATTTTTAAAATAATTTTGGAACACATGCCTCTCCAACCCATGAGCGCAAAGAGGCTCTGGAAGGGAGGCTCCAGGCCCATGTCTGTGTGGCTCTGGCACCCCCAGGGCTCACACAATCCGGCCAAGGAACATGACCCCCCCAAGAAAGAAACAGATTTGAGCAAGACCATGGGGTGAAAGGAGGAAGGGGCTACCGCTGGATGGAGTTGGAGGGCCACAGGGGAGAACTCTCCAGCCATCTATCTCTGTGTCCCTGTGGAGGGCTCTAGAGACTGCAGGGTGACCTGCTTTCCCCCAAAGGCCAGGATCACTGGCCTGGCTAGATCAGGGGACCCTAGATTTGGTGAATGAGGTTCTGGTGGAGGTCGTCGCTATGGGGCCCCTGGGTGTAATCTGGGTTCTGCCTCTGCCCTTGGGGTAATGGTATCAGAAATTCGCCCCATTTTCTTTACCAAGTCTCTTTTGTGTCTGTCATTTCTCTTTCAAAAAGACAGTGTTTTTTTGTTGTTGTTGGCTTTTTTTTTTTTTAAAGAAAAGTTCTTAAAACACTAACGGAAACCCATGGAGTTTGTCCTTTGTAAAAATTTTAAACACAGTGTCTTGATATAAAAATAAAAAAATCCAGTTAGCACTCCCAACCTGCCTCCCTTGCACAGGCCTTGCCCCAACAGACCTCCCAGCAGGGTGCCCCTGTGGGCTAGGATTCCAGCCTGTCTCTGTGTCCTGTGCCTTTAAACTGAGACAAGTCCGGGCTACACTCCCCTGCACCCCACCCCCCATGCAGGCCTGTCTAGTCTTAAGCAGGTTGCCCTACCCTTACCCCCCTGCCCTGCCCCACAACGCTCTGGGTTCCTGCTTCTGAAGCCTTCTCTCAGCACCATGGGCCTCCCAATGAAAGGGCAAAAAATAATACTTCCTCCTCCTCCTCCTCCTCTTCCTCCTCCACCCCCACCCCCACCCCGCCCCCACGGCAGCCAGCCACTGCCACTGGGCCACCACCACCTGCTGCTGCCACTGCTACCATCACCACCATCCTGCCCCCATCCTGGACTGGGGGCTGGGAGGAGGTATGACCTCTAACAGGCTGAAATTCTTTCTCACATCAGAATCCAGTTGGGCATCAGATAGGTGGACCCCCTGGTCTTGGAGGACTGACAGAGCAGGGGCCGTCTCCTCCCCAGGGATACTTGTTTCTGGTTCTGTGAATTACAACTGGAGAACTCACTGAAGCCCTGGCAGTGATTTCTCTCCAGGATTGCAATCAGGGGCTCCTAGGGGTTCGCCCTGGCCCTCAACTCCCTGGGGGGGAAGGGGGAGGGGGCATTCAATGGGCCCTCCACAGGTTTAGCATTATGGTGGTTCACTTTCTTCTCAGTGACTCGAAGGACCGAACCTGGGAGTCTGCTCCTCAAGTGTGACAGTTGGGCAGGGTTGCTGACACCTCAGAAACCAGGAATAGAATTCTTCAAAGTGACCCTGACAAAGTGAGGGAGATAAACCAACACAATAGAATGATGTTCAGATGGGATGAATGCAAGATAGTGCAAAGACCAAAATTGAGAACTAATATACTAATACGGTATGTGGAGTCAAGAGAGTTGGCGATGACTGGTTGGACACAGTTTGGTCAAAAAAGAAAAAAAGAAGTAGGGGGAGGGTGACGGGGTGGGTCACAAGTTGAATGAGTCCATAGTGTAGAGACGGCATTCACCCTCCTCCCTCCCCTTCCTCCTTCCTCCCTCTCTCTCTCCTTCTTCCCTCCCTCCCTTTCTTCTTTTCAAAACTAATGTGAATACTAGCATCTAATAACAAAAATATAGGATGGAACTGCTGGGAAGTAATCTGAGTCCCGAGTTTTACAACGAGAAGTAACCTCAGGGGCATGTAGTCTGACCCACTTGTTTTTATATCTGGGGAAATGGGCCCAGAAAAGCCCAACATTTTCTAACCCTCAGTTACTGTTAGAAGCAGACCCAGGATGTTGTCCCATCATATATGACATTTTCCGTGGTCCTTTTCTTTTTATTTTTTTAAAAGATTTTATTTATTTATTTGAGAGAGAGAATGGGAGAGCACAGTGGAGGGGAGGAGCAGAGGGAGAGGGAGAAGCAGGCTCCCCGCTGAGCAGGGATCGATCCCAGGACCCTAGGATCGTGACTTGAGCCGAAGGCAGACACTTACACAACTGAGCCACCCAAGCGCCCTGGTTCTTTTCCTTTTAGGCCTTTTCAAACACTCATGGGTCTACCCTTGGTCAACACATTTTCAACATATGTGGAAGGAAAGCTGGAGAGGTTCTGGAGCCGAGCAAAAGCAATGTCCCAAAGGACTAGGTCTTTTAAAATTATTATTATTATTATTTAGGAAAGAGGAACTGATGAGGTAACGTTCAATAACTGTGGAGACCTACTGTGTGCCAAGTGTGCTCTATCATCCTCAAAAATTTACCTCCTGAGTAAGGGCAGAGATGATGATCTATTGTCCATTTCTTCTGAAAATGACAGAGGACGAAAGACTAAATCAGACACAGGGAAAGATTTCGCTACATACTCAGGAAGTCCTCAGTGACAGTTGCCGAATTGAATAACTGGCTAGTAAGAAAGCCCTGCTATTCATCTTCCTGCAAACAGACCGCTGGATTGCATGAGCTTTTCAGGTCGATTTAAGGTCTTCGTTGTTATGATCCTGTGATTGTTTCATCTCAGATATTCCCAAATTGGGCCTCATCTTCTGGGTGTGTGTGTGTGTGTGTGTGTGTGTGTGTCTATACTCCTCTGAATTAAGAGGCTCTCTGTTTGGAGAGGATTTAGACATCGCCTCTCCTCTAAGAACTCAAGGTGCAGTAGCCAACCCAGATCCAATCCTATTTGGGACCCATCAATGGGAGACTACAGTCAGTCTTTCACACCTTTGAAAGGTGTAGGTAGAAAGGTAGCTTGCAAGACAGGCAACCTTCCCATCTAATGGACAGTCGGTCCTGTGCCCAGCTAGCTTGAGGGGTCTCCACCCCATTACTGCCTCGAAGCTCTGAGCCCCAGCTGGAAAGTCCAGCTTCTTGTTCGAAGAGGGGCAGAGGAGAGAGACCCTTGGATTTTATTTCACATTGCAAAAATCATTCATGCCTAGACCGGGTCCAGTCGGCATCCCTAGATTTATCTGGTTTCTATAGTAGTCCTTTGGGGAGCTGGACACAGCTATCTTGGGATCTTTTGGTGTGTGTGAAGGGCCAGAGTTTGGACATTGCGGAATTCTCCACTGGAAGTATGATGATCAGGACTGTCAGCCTGGCCCTATGCTAGTTTATATACCGTGAGGGATAGAATACAGCCCCTTTGGGGTGCACACTGTCAGGAATACAAAACTGAACTATAATAAAATGAACAAGGTGCAGAATCCAGCATGTGACTTCAAGTGTATGGTAAAGGTTAAAGGAGCTGGAGACGTCCCAAGAAAGGCCACAATGGGATTTGAGGGGTTGGCTGGAAGAGTGGGCATTTCAAAGTGGGAGACAAGCTTTGGGCTGACTGTGGCGAGGAGGTCTTGGCATGCTCGAGGAGCAGCAAGGGGACTGACTTGACCGAAGAAGAGGGTTCAAGTTAAAGGGCCGGAAATCAAGATCAAGATTAAAGGGCAGGTTGTGGAGTTCTTCATGACAGACTTGGAGTGTCACCGCACGTGTGATAGGACCACCCTGCCCTTTCCTTTTGCTAAATGTCTTGAGAGCGAGAAAATAAGAACCTCCCCACCCAGATCCTCTTTTGTTCCTTTTCTTCTGCAAGCAGAAGGATATTCAGAGTAGAAAGGACAAAACGAGCACCAGGGAGAGACTCCTAAAGACAGTCCAGACCAAGAGAGCCTTCAGGGGCTCTGAGTAACTCCATCTCAGGGTCTGGGTCAATAACAAGCCCAGGGGCATTGCAAGGACTTGTGGCTCAAGTTTGAAAACCCCATGGAGAGCGAAGAAGCTGCACACTGCGGCTTAGAGACGGACAAACGTGACCCATACTCTTAGAAATGGGGAGCGATGTTACAGATCAATACGTTTGATATTGATTGAGGGCAAGATTCTAGGACAGATGATTAAAAGGAGCCCTTAGAAAAGGAAGCAAAGACCTCTCAGCCCCTGCACGGGGTCAGGACAAACAAGTAACTCCCTGGCTCAGCTCATTTCCTTTGCTAAGGTGCCTGGCTACATGGGCAGAGGTGGAGAACGCTATACAGAAGACGTTCCTGGAGTTCAGCGAAACATCCTCTCATGATACTCTTGGGACAACACGGAGAAATGTGGGGTGGGTAAAGATAAACCTAGACGGGTTATTAGCCCGTTGCCCGATGACACATGACAGGATTCTGTTTTCATGTCACCAGATCAAACTCGAAAATCACATACAGCTGGGAGAGAGAGCCAAAAGGTGAGATGACAGTCAGGATTCGGAGAGACGTCAAGAGGCTGGTGTGATTAAAAAAAAAAAAAAAAAAAAGAGGCTGGTGTGATGGACTCGTTATAGGAAAACAGAAGTTCATAGGGACAAAGACAAGGTCACTTATTTGAAGTCCTGCATTTAACATTGCAAATGTAAGATGTGAGAGATGTGGCTTGAAAGGTTTTAAAGTAAATGAAAGCTCATAATGAGCCACGAATCAAAAGCATGGTTTGGTTGCTACAGAAAGTATTGTGACGTTGGGCTGTATTAATAAAGGTATAGTGTCCAGAATGAAGGAGGTAATCATCAGGTGCTACTCTGCACCGGTCAGACCACACTTGAAGATCTCTCTGTTCAGCGCAGGCATCAAACTCCAAGGGAGATGTCAATAAAAGTACACGCAGAGAAAAAGTGGTGAGAACAGCAAGGCAACTGGCAAATCCCGAGAGATGTGTTCACTGTCAGCAAATCATGACCGGGCTCATGGGGAAGAGGAAGCTGTAGATATGTTCTGTGCATGACTCCAAGGGCTCCGAGATCTAATGGGCAAAAGTGAGAGGAAAGGAGATTTGGGTTCAACATAAGGAAGATGCTTTCTTTTTTCTTTTTTTATAATGAAAAAATTATAATAAAAGTTTCAGCTTATGACTCCAGCCTCTTGAAGTCCTTGTAGAATTTTTTTATTATTTATTATTTATTTGACAGAGAGAGAGAGTACAAGCAGGGGGAGCGACAGGCAGAGGGAGAAGCAGGCTCCCTGCTGAGGAAGGAGCCCTGAGGTGGAGCTCGATCCCAGGACCCTGAGATCAGGACCTGAGCCCTTAGGCACCTGAGGCAGACACTTAACCAACTGAACCACCCAGGCACCCCCTGCCCCTTGTAGAATTTATTACCAACAGTTTTAAAAACAGAGGAGAAAAGAGATCCTAAGCTCAGCATCCCAATATAAGCACATTGATGTTTTTAGTAAGAACTTTTTAATGATTAGTAGTACTCTCTGGAATTGGAATGGGCTATCCCAAAAGTTAGGCAGCTCCAGAGATAATCAAGCAGCCCCTGGTCAACCACTCCATATGGATGGTGCAAAGGCAATGAAAGCATCTGATAAAGGTTCAAACCAGATGACCAGCGTTACTGAGATTTTATGATGCTTGAGCGGGTGGGTCTCATGGGAAGGTATTTAGGAAAATATTTCTGGAGCCCAGGTGCAGGGCCGGCTGGAGGAGGAGAGACTAGAAACAGAGATAAGAACAGGTTAAGAGGTATCTACTCTGAAGGCTGAGACTATTTTCACCTCCAGCACCCACCCCCCAACCTCAAAATTACAGCGTCAAAGGCAGCCTTAATGGTTGCCTAATTCCCCTCCCTTATGATCTGGTGCTTGATTCCCTGCTGCAGTCTCCTTGACAAATAGTTATCTTGCCTCTGCTTAAATACCTCCAGTGATGTGAAAACTTTGTTTTTTCAAAGCAGACCATTGCACAATATTTGGGCATCTTAAACCTTTATAAAGTTCTTCCTTGGGGTGAGTTCAAATATGTTTTTCCATAACACTCACCCTTCCTCCTTAACAGCATCCTTCTTACGAAACAAAACAGGGCAAATCCCTCTTCTGTGTCACAAACTTTCCAATATTTGAAAACTGGTTCCTGAACCACTGCCATCATCTTGGGGATCCCTTCTCCAGGTTAAATGGCTCCGGTAGTTCCCGTGTGACGATTTTCCATCCTCCCACCCTCCTGGTGTCCGTCTGTCTGTTTCTCGTGCATGCTCCAGGCTGCTAATGCCCCTGGTCATGTGTAGCGTCTGGGGCGGAAGACAGTCTTCCACTGTGGTCTGATGACTGGCGGAGAAAGCCCAACTGTGAGCTCTGGCATCCCGGCCACTGAGGCCTATAAGCACGTGGGGCAGCTAGCGTCAAACATCATGAGCTTAAAAGGCACCGCCGACTCCTGAAACCTTTTCACACAGATTATTCTTAAGGCGTGGCTCTCCTACCTTGTCCTGAAGTATTCAGTTGTGACAAACTAGACTGTGAAACTTCACATTCCATTTTCCTGACTCATTATGGCCTCCTGGGATCTTCCAGAATCCTGCTTCCTGTCATTTACAAATTTGATCAGCAGGCCATTGATGTCCTGATCCAAGATGTTAATTAAATTATCGGACAGACCAGGGACCTCCCTCCAGGCTGACAAAGATGCATTAGTCACCGGCTGCAAATACACCTCACTGTCCTGTCTTCACCCCACATTTTCCACAAGGACATCTCACGCCAGGACATCCTCAAACAAAATAAGATCGCATTCTGAAATCTTCTTCGGAAACAATGGAGTGAGGAGAGAAGGGAGCAGAAAGGAAACAAGAGGAGTCTGACCTTTAGATCTCCTATTTCCCCAGTCCCCACAATGAGCCCTGTGGCTTCAATCTCCATGAAACAATTTCCAGCCCTCAGCTCAGCTATAGAAAGTTGAAGACTGAATTTAGGGTCAGATAACGTGCATTCGGAGATGCTTGGGTGGCTCTGTTGGTTAAACGGCTGCCTTTGGCTCAGGTCATGATCTCAGGGTCCTGGGATCGAGCCCCGCATCCTCACTGGGCTCTCTGCTCAGCGGGGAGCCTGCTTCTCCCTCAGCCTGCCGCTCCCCCTGCTGGTGCTCACTCTCTCTCTCTCTCTGACAAATAAATCAATAAAATCTGAAAAAAAGAAAAGAAAACATGCATTCAGACCCATCTCTGTCTCTGCCTAGCTGTGTGACTTTGGGAAAGTTGTTTAACTTCCCTGAGTCTGTTTGCTCATCTGTAATATAGGGATGGTAACACCTACCTCACAGGGCCCCTGTGAAGATTAAATGGGAAAACGGATGTAAATGTGCTTCGTAAACTGTAAGCACCATGCAGATGTACGAAACTATTATTATTATTATTTATTGAGTGTCTACCATGTTCGTCAGTACAGGGTTTAAAAAAAAAGACAAGATATAGCCCTTGTTCTTGGGGAGCTCATGATTTTGTACGGGAGATATGTTCACAAATATCTATAATATAAAAGAGAAGGATAGGGCAAATGGCCCAAGTTATTACAGCAGCTTAGCAGAGCGGGAGGTCTCTTCAGACTGGAGGAAATCTAGGAAGGCTTCATGGAGGTCTCTCTGCACCTCCACAAGTAGGACAGAGCCGACCAACAGCAATGGCTTCAGGAGGACAGCATTTTAGGTGGAGGAGCCTAGGAGTGGGAATTTATGGAGTGTGTCTGAGGCGCCAAAAGCAGTTCTGTTTGCCCGTTGAGAGGCAATGAGGCTGGTCTGGTCAGCAACATGGTAACTTTGACAGACATGGTCATTCCCGGCGTACCCACGACAGAACATGTAGCCCTCAGGCGCGGGGGTGGGGGGTGATCAGCATTTGAGCAGAGCCTTCTAGGTCTCACGTCTGTTATTCTTCAGCTAACTTCCTTGGAAAAAAAACAGCTCCTGGGCAGAAGGGTGGAGGCGTCTGGAAAGATTCCAGGAAAATCACCTTTTGCCTTATCTGCGTTGAGACATAGGTTTCCAGGAAGGGCAGAGACCAAGGCCACATCTAAATTCTAGGAATCTTTACCTGGCAGTGGCTCTCGCTTAGGGACGCGAGTGTTTTCACTGAAGCAGAGCTAGCTACGGTATCCAAAAGCCTTCTTCAATTCCATGTGGGGAGCAGAGAGGGAGAGGAAAATAGTTCAAGGGCTCTCAAGGTCCATTTCCCGACGGTTTCTTCGGAGTTATAATTTGGTGCCACCTGGTGTCAGAGACAGAATATAGCACACAGTGTAGCAGCTTCCTTCCTAAGTTGAGGGCACTGTGCTGCACCTCGGCATTCTAGGGATGGGGTTAGCTTCCTTCCCTTAGGGTAGACCCAGCCATTCAGGGGCACTCGGGGGTTTGGGTAAGGGAAAAGAGGGAGGAAGGGAAAGCGCTACTCTGGGCCTCATGGCCATCCTTTCCTCTGCCACCAAAGTTGCTCTTGTCCTCAGAGTACTCCTGGGAATGTGTATTTTGCCATGTCCCCACTCCCTCCACCCACAGCCCACTCACACACGCTCTCATGATGGCTTGAATATCCGCAACAGATGCTAGAAGCTCTCTTTCAGACCTGACCACGAGAAACTGTTATGTGTCCCTAGGGTGGTCAAGGGAGTCCTAGTAAAAGGGTCGGTTTCCTCCATGCGCTCAGGTTTGCCTGTCCGTTCCCCCCAAGTAGGCTCTACCGTTCTAAAATGACTGAGTCCAAGCTCCTCCAAAAGAATTCCACTCTCGGAGGCTACACTTACGCTTCCTACAGCCCTTCTGAAAGAGGAAGGAAGGGAGAATCAGGGCCTCAGACAACAGGAGAGATGGTGGCTCCTTTTCCCCTCAAACCCCATTCTCGAATAGACTCAAAGCCATCAATAAAACTGAAACCAGATTGGTTTGATGATGCCTCATCGATGGGAAAACAGCAGAGGGTAAACTGAAGGGGTGGCTTGAACTGGGATGGCCAGAGCTGGGCAAGGACAAGACAGAGCCAGTGAAAAGGCCAGCCCATTCTCAGATCCCCCCGAGGTCTGATTTTCTGTTGTGTGCTACTCTCTCGGGGCATTGCCTTTTCAGGCCCTTCTGAGTGCTGATGAATCCTGGGCTAGCTCTCAGTTTGGAGTCTGGATTGTGGGTGGGAGCGTGAAGGATTATGGGCCTAAGCGCAAAGGGAAAGAATCTGTTAGACTGGAATGATCCCACGCTTGGGTCACTCCTTGCATATGCCCCAGTTCTTCCCCGGTCTCTACAATACAGGGGGACAGGAGGGGTGCCCCCTATTTGGACAGGCCCAGAAGTTAACAAATCCCTTTTTATCCTGTCCTGTAGCTGCAAAAGGGTTGCAATGTTTGCAAAGTAACAGCTGCTAGGAGACTAAGGGAGAAGGATACTAACAAAACACCACACAAACAGATGAATTTATGGGTTAACTCGCATTTCTTATCCTATCCTGGATCAACTAAAGCCAAACTGAAGGTGAACTTCTCTGGTGTAATGTTCAAGGCAACCTTTCAAAAAACAGGTGAGAAGTCAGAGGTTAGCCCAAGCAGCTCAGCCTTTAGCCTAAAAGATATCTGGTGAGATTGGCTGTCCCTGGGGAGAGCGTAGGTGATGACTTCTGGTTCTGAAGTCCACCGCCCCCCTCCTCGGGCTCCCCAACCGCTTCATGCTCCTAGAGACAGGAGAGAGCCCGGGAAGCCCCCCACCCATCTTGTTTTGATGTTGTATTTTAGGACATGTGTTCTGACAAACAGGAGCGTGCTTCGGAGTCGACTAGGGGGAAAATCTGCATTTGCAACTGCTTCTGAAAATCTGGGTCCTCCAGGGGCCGTTGCCTATTATTCTCAGATGGTATTTCCTTTAGTCCCTAAGGTGGCCATGTGACCTTGACAGCAAACGCCATCTTTCCAAGAAGCCTGCCTGTGCCGCGTCACACTCCTCTGACAGCCGCCTGCGCTCGGTCTTTTCCGATTTCAAAGCCATTAGAGCCCCCACCGAGACCCGAATTCCGGTCTGGGAGGGCCCCCCCAAGGCTTTCATGGCATTTGCGGGGCGGGTGTGATTGACAGCGAGTGCGGCTAATGAATGTCCGGCTCCTTCCCAGCTAGCATGACTACTTCCGCTCTCTTGCCCGGCTTATTTTTGATGACTCATCCCTCAAATTCTTCGCTCAGTTCCCTTCCTGATCCCCGCCCCGCCCATACTTTTTCCCTTGGCTCCTAGCTGGCCCCCACCCGTGGGGGACTGGTTTTGGCGAATCCTGGCGGGGACCGTTTTCTGCAGTGTACTTTAAAACATAGAGGAGCCCCAAACGACTGCTGTATAGGAGGAGAGAGGAGGTGCACTTGCTTATAAGGAGCTTAACCCGTCACTGTTCTTTCAGCTCTTCCTTTCAGATGATGGGGGTGGGTGAAGGAGAGACGCCGGCAGGGCTTCTGCCTCTGTTTCCATTCAATTTCCAAACGTCAGGCAGCTCTGAGGCGGCCTCACCGAGGGAGCAGTCTGGGGAGGCAAAATTAGGATGGGGAGTTTTCAGGTATTTCTGTGAGGTCTTGAGCATCTGGTCTGGGGACCTGTGGCAGCTTTGCTGGGGACCGAAGCCCTAAAGAGGAAACAGACTAGGAGCCATTAAGGAGTGGGGAGAGGGAAGAGGGGAGCTGAGACTGAGCTAAGGAGCTGTCCTGGACCCAGTCCACTTAAATAGGTGAATGAATGGACTTTTTCACTTGGGCAAGGGCCCCTAGCCATGCTGTGCCCGTGCCGGTCTTCACAGCATGCTTTCCTGGATAAGGTCAAGTCAAGCCAGTTGATCTCTAGCAGGAAGCTGGCAAGGAACTGGCTGAATTTGTTGCCTTTGGGCGCTTGTAGGCTCAATTGCTCTTTCATGCTCACACAATCATCACCACTTCTCTGCTGTGTCTCTTATGCCACAGCCAGAGCCTGTGATTGAAAGCTTCCAGTTCCGCTTAGATTTTACACCGCCTTGTACAGGGCTTTGTGCATAGTGGGTGCCCAGCAAATTCGCCGGGGCCCAAGTCTCATACCAAAGGCTAGACACTCAGGGACCACCCAGTCTGCAAAGTGCTCTGAGACTCCGGCATCTATTCCCATCTATTCCGGAGGGAGCTTTTGCACTTTGGTATTGTGTCTCCAGGAGAAAAGAGGGGCTTGCCGCTTGGGGAAACAAAGAAGGTGCTGAGAAATACGTAAGCACCTTCCTTTTCTAGTCCCTCCTAGCAGCCCCCCCGCTCTCCCTTTGGAGGCCCCTTGGCTAAGTCCCATCCACAGCTCCTTTGCATTGTCCAGGCTTGCCACTCTGGCCTCTGAGAGAAATGTGGCCAATGAGCAGGAAAGAGGCGGCATGCTTTCTGCCCCTGCTGGGGTGAAAAGTAAGTGAATAACACAAATCCCATCCCCTCCCCAGCTTGTGCTTCCACCTTCTCTTTCTCATCACGAAATGATTCTGAAGCATTTCTCTGTGCAAGGTTCTGGCTGTTCTCTTTCGTTTACACGCAGTCTTCATCCTGACAATCAGAGGCAACGAGGGCTGACTAACATGGGGAATGCAGAAAGCACATTCACGTGGGGGAGGCAGGCGACATGGGCTAAGATGTAGTATAATGTGTAGTTCAGAGATGTTCACGCCCGTGATCCACCTTGGGGTCAGGCATCAGGATAAACACAGGTAAGTGCAGTGAAAAGTGGGAGTGGGCATTTGTGAGAGTTTTAGAGCGAGGCGGGTGGGGACGCACTTTGCTGTTGGCTCGCCACTGCAAAGGGCTCCTGGAGAAGGGGGGGCTTCAGAACTAGCTGAGTGACAGAACCCAATGGCCGTAATGTGTTTACATCGTGAGGTGGGGGTGGAATTGGCAGACTTTGATCAGGAAACCTTGAAGAGCCAGTGATTGTTATTCTATCTCCTCCTTCCCTCTCCACACACGTTGATTGAGTGCCAGCTCTGTCCCAGATACTGGAAACATACAAATAATAATGAGAGCAAATAGTCATTGGGTATTTACTATGTGCCAGGTGCCACGTTAAGGACATCATTCTATTAAAATCTCATGTGGACCTGGGGCGCCTGGGGGGGCTGCAATCGGTTGAAGGGTCTGAGTCTTGGTTTTGGCTTGGGTTGTGACCTCACAATTGGTCCTGGGATTGAGCCCCGTGTGGCACACTCTCAGCACAGAGTCTGCTTCAGATTCTCTCTCTCCCTCTCTCTCTCTCAAATAAATAAAATATTTTCAAAAAGAATCTCACAGTGACCTTGTAATATAGCTATCATTATTATGGCCACTTTGCAGGTGAGCCCACTGTGGTTCAAGGAGATGAAATGACTTGCCCCGAGATGACGCAGTTGGCTGTAAGTGGAAGAGGTGAGATTTGAATCTAGGCAGTTAGAGTCTGGAGCCCATGAATTTAATCAGCCTGCTCTACCTAATCTTCTGGTTGGACAGTGGTAAAAAAAAAAAAAAAAAAGAGGGGGTGCTCCATTTTTAGGCAGAGAAAGCAAGAACAGAGATGGCCAAAGAATTGAGGGCAGATCAGGGAAAAGCAGATCTCAGGAGCAGCAGCGGCAGAGGCCCCAGCCAGCTGTTTCAACGGGCGGGTGGAGCAAGCACCTGGAATGCAGCAGATGTTAGGAGGAAGCCCCAGGCAGCGAGGTGGTCGGCAGCCAGTGATGGAGGCTTTGCCGTGGGGCCTGGGCTTCTAGAGCGGGATGCCGTACATCAAAAGTTTTGGCAAGAGCTGGATAAAGCAGGACGCTTGTGAAGGCCAGGGTGTCACACAGGGCACCAAGGTAAGAATGAGAAGCTGGGAGCACCAGAGTAGGGCCTTAAGGTTGGGGCTTTTTTTGTTTTTGTTTTTAAGGTTTACTTATTTGACAGCAAGAGAGGCAGCGAGAGAGGGAACACAAGTTGGGGGCGTGGGAGAGGGAGAAGCAGGCTCCCCGCTGAACAGTGAGCCGGATGTGGGACTCGATCCCAGGACCTTGGGATCATGACCTGAGCTGAAGGCAGACACCTAACGACTGAGCCCCCCAGGTGCCCCAGGTTGGGGCTTTTATACAACAAACCAGGAAACAGCCCAGTTCTTAGGGCTAGGAATCAACTCCATTCATTCACCTTCCCATCTATTCTTCAACATTTTTGGTGTTCTCACTGTGTTGCAAGTGCTGTATGAGTCCCAGGGGTGAAGACACAATATAGTGAGGGGGCCAGACCTTTAAAACAGGTATCAACAACGTTGTGTGATTAGTTCTCTATTAGAGGCACAAAGAGACTGTGTGTGTGGTGGAGGCAGAAGACTGGCTTTTCTTGGGAGAATTCACCAAACATATTAACTCTGAGCCAGATCTTTAAAAAAATTTATTTATTTATTTATTATTTATTTGACAGAGAGAAAGAGAGTGCGAGCATACAAGCAGGGGAAGGACAGGCAGAGGGAGAGGGTGAAGCAGTCTCCTCACTGAGAAGGGAGCCCAACGTGGGGTTCCATCCAAGGACCCTGGGATCATGACCTGAGCTGATGGCAGAGGCTTAACCCACTGAGCCACCCAGGTGTCCTTCTGAGCTGGATCTTTAAAGAAGAGGAGAAATTTCCCAAGCTCTGAGTGGTACAGAGGATTTCAGACAGAAGGAATAACATAGGCCAAAACATAAAGTGTTGAATGAGTAGGCCACACTAGGGGAACAAGAAGCAGTTCATACTGGACCGTGGGGTATATCATAGCGATATATCGTGGGGTATATCGATTGTGAGTCTAAGAAGACTCGTGGCCACATAATGCAGGCTTCTGTGGGCGATGCTGAAGATCCCAGACATTCTCCCACAGGTAGGGGGGAGCCACCTGTAGTCTCTATGATGGCAAGTTACTGGATTGCACTGGGGTTTTAGGGAGATTACATGGGAATTAGTGTCCAGATGCACTGGGGGTAGGCAGATCCCTCAAGAGGTTATTGCAGTTGTGAAGGCAAGAGATGACGGGAGTGTGAGCTGAGATACTGACGGAGAGGATTAGCGCAGGAAAACGTTCCTGAGGGAGAGTTGACAAGACTCAGTGACTGGGGAGAAAGAAGCCATGGACAACTCCAGAGATTTCTAATTTGACAACTGGGTCTATGGTGACATTATTCACATAGAGAATGAGAATTTAGAATGAGAAGCAGATTTTATGGGAGGAGATAGGGAGTTCAGTCTGGGATAAACTGAGTTGGAAGTGCCTGGTGGTGTTCTGGTAAATGTTTATCTACCAGGTCTGGGTGGTGAAGGGAGACTTTACTTGCTAATTCCTGTGGTGTAGATATGCCCCCCTGACCCCCAGCCATGTGATAGCCACCCACTTGCAAAATTTCCTGAAAATTTAATAGTCTCAAAGACCCATGGAAAGTACTGTCCCAGGTAGTCTGGGATACAGGCTTCTGATGGCATTGCTTAAATGATTTTGGGAACACACCACTGGATTGAGTCAAGATTTTCAGAACTTGGGGCATCAGTCTGGGTCAGTAGATGAAGCATGTGACTCTTGATCACAGGGTTGTAAGTTTGGGTATAGAGATTACTTTAAAAAAGAAAAAAGATTTTCAGAACTCCAGTGAAGAAGCAAATGGGCTCATAGAATTGCCAGTCAGAGATCAAGCAGATAAGAATGAATTCCATGGGAGTGAACTGAAGGATAATTACGGCTTTTGTTTGGAATATTGCTGCTGGATTTAAGGAACACTTTTTTCTTCTAAATTATCTATACTTGTAACAACTGGTAGATCGTTCTTTTGTAAACAGAAAGGAAACATTAATCTTTTCTCCCTAACTCATCTCTCCAGAATTTGAAAACTCTGAGTATTTTTATTTCCGTGGCAATATAACTGTTTGCCTAAGTTCAATAAGAATCTGTCCTCTTCCTAATAGGACATAATTGGAAACATTGCCTATATAACCAAAACTTCAATCGGAATGTCATATTTGAGAATGATGTGCACAGAATCAGATATGACCAGTTTTAAGGAACTAAGATTAACTTTATGGAACCAATGCTTGCAAAACTCTCTTGAGAAAACTGTCTGATACCTAGGTTACAGGGTTCCTAGCCTTACAGGTGAATAAGGAGGGTCACTTCCAGGCAGGCCCAGGAATCTTAGGCTGTTCAGGGAGGAGGGGGAATCTTGAGAAGAGAGGAATTCACCCAAATCTATAGGTATTGCAAACGAAATCTTGTGGCAAGTTCTTGGCTGGACTCCAGAAGGCTTTTAAAGGTCTAATGTGAGATTCCTATGAGAAGTTCCAGCTGGGGCAGCTGGGTGGCTCAGTCGATTAAGCATCCGTCTCTGGATTTTGGCTCAGTTCATGATCTCAGGGGTGTGAGATCAAGCCCCACGTTGGGCTCTGCTTCTGGCTGTACGCTGAGTATAGAGCCTGCTCCCTCGGCCTCTCGCCCACCAAAAAAAGTTCCAGCAAAGCAGACTTAAAAAGGCCTATATGGTCACTTACTATTCTTGCCACATTTATGTTAATAATCAGGCCAAATCTAATGAGATCAGACTTATTTTTTAAGCAAGAATAAAAAAGGTGAGGGTGACTATAGAAAGAAATTTTATGTCTCAATCAAAAACGATAGCCTGCCTTTGTGGCTTATTAGATTCTCCTCCCATTCATTGTCTTTGAGCTGTTTTTCAACCCTTGGTAAACTCATTTTACTCACTACCTTGCTATCTCTCTGTAAATTAGACTGGATCTTGTCATCCTACACATTATGTCAGTCCTTACTAATTCTTAATTCCTTTCATCTCCTTTGATATCTGGCTACAACTCTCTAACTCGGCATTTCCAACTTTCCCCCCACTCTCCTGGCTTGGTACCACTGAGAACTAAAACCTGACTGCCGAGAACCTTATCGGGACTCCAGGTTGTCTTGTAGCTGACATTTCCCCCAGAACTGAAAGAAGCCCTAAAAGCTGAAGCTGGACAACTTAATGTGAACATCAGAGGAGTCATCCCCATGGCAGAACACATATGGGCAACCTGTGTTGTGTCGGCCACATAGGATTTTCACTGGGAGACTTGCACCTTCCATGCCCTCCCCCAGGAAATAACCATGCAAACTGCCAATCAGGAAATCTGTAGGGTTGCCGCTATTGTTCTCATTCCACCACTGAAAGATGCTCTGAGCCCAGTGTATGGACATTTTCTGACTAGCTGCCCTCCAGGCTCAGGAGCTGTATATATAACTTTCTCTAACCATTAATCTTTGTTTTTTCTTTTGTTTTCATAGACATTCCCTTTACTGAATGCCTGATGGCTCACACCACCCAACAAATATCTTCTACTACCAAATCTCAACAACTGGTTCTTAATGAGCAAAAGAGTGATGAGACAATAAATGGACTTTAATAGTTTAGAAGAAAGAAGGAAGTCTCTTCTTTTTTTTTAATTTTATTTTTTATAAACATATATTTTTATCCCCAGGGGTACAGGTCTGTGAATCACCAGGTTTACACACTTCACAGCACTCACCATAGCACATACCCTCCCCAATGTCCATAATCCCACCCCCCCTTTCCCAACCCCCCTCCCCCCATCAACCCTCAGTTTGTTTTGTGAGATTAAGAGTCACTTATGGTTTGTCTCCCTCCCAATCCCATCTTGTTTCATTTACTCTTCTCCTACCCCCTTAACCCCCCATGTTGCATCTCCTCTCCCTCATATCAGGGAGATCATATGATAGTTGTCTTTCTCCGATTGAGAAGGAAGTCTCTTCTTTCTTTGAACAGGAGGAGATATTGACAAAGACTCTCCCCTTGACCACATTTTAGGCTTCCGTAAGTCCTCTTTTCAGTAGGCCTCAACTGTGACCCTCACTCTGTCTTTGGCCTGCCCAGCCCAGTCTTAGCAAAGACTCCTGCTAAATTATCCTCCCACTGTTGATATCTGATCAAGTTCTCCAGTCCCCACATTTGATGTCTAAGTCTTTGGCCTGCCTCTAGCAGGACTGTTAGGTCAGTTTAACAAGAATCCTCCATCCTTGACATCTCCTCTTGGTAATTTTCCACCCACTGACGCCCTCCTTCTCACTGGCTATAAATCCCCACTTGCCTTTTTTTGTATTCAGAGTTAAGTCTGATCTCTCTCCCCCATCTTGAAAACATCTTCCTTATCATTATGTGAGGCAAAATTTGATAAAACTTCAAGGAGAAATAGATAAAGCCACTATTACAACTGGAGACTTCAACACCCCTCTGTCAGAGAAATGAACAGATCCAGTAGGCAGAAAATCAGTAAGAACATAGTTGAACTCCCCAGCACCATCAATTAACTGGATACAATCAACCTTTATAGACCACTTTGTTCAACAACAGTGGAACACACATTCTTCTCAAGCTCATATGGAACATTCACCAGGAGAGATCACGTTTTGGGTCAACCCCACCCCCCCCCACATTTTAACAAATTCAAAAATAGAAATCATACAATGTCTGTCCTCAGACCACAGAATTAAAATAGGAATCAATAACAGAAGAATAACTGAAAAATCACAAAATACATGGAGATTAAACAGCACAGTTCTGAATAACACATAGGTCAAAGAAGAAACCTCAAGAGAAATTTTTAAATATTTAGAACTGAAAGAAAAACTAAATATAAAAATTTATCAAAATGTGTGGGATGCAACAAAAACAATGCTTAGAGAAAAATGTATAGCATTAAATGCCTGTATTAGAAAAGAATAAAAGGTATAAAATCAGACGTCTAAGTTTCCACCTTAGGAAACTAGGAAAAAAAGAGCAAATCAAATCCAAAGTTAGCAGAAGAAAAAAAAAAAGAGGAAGAATTAGAGCAGAAATCAAAGAAATTGCAAACAGGAAATCAATGGAGAAAAATCAATGAAACAGAAGCTGAGTCTTTGAAAAGATCAATAAAATTGATAAGCCTCTACCCAGGCTTACAGAAAAAAAAGAAAGAAGACACAAATTACTAATATCATAAATTAAAAGATCACAAATTTGATAACCTAGATGAAATGGACCAACTCTTTGAAACATTCAAGTAGCTGAAAGAAGAAATAGAAAATCCAAATAGGCCTATATCTATTAATGAAGTTGAATCAATAACCTTTCCAAAACAGAAACCACTGGACCTAGAGGGACTCACTGGTGAACTCTACCAAAAATTTAAGGAAGGAATTACATCAGTTCTCTATAATTTTGATAGAAGCAAAAGGAATACTTTCTAACCCATTCTGTGAGGCCAGCATTACCCTAAAATACCCAAATCAGACAAAGACATTACAAGAAAACTAAGGCCAATATTTCTCATGAACATAGATCCAAAAATCCTCAACAAAATATTAGCAAATCAACTCCAACAATGTATAAAAAGAATTATATGCTTTGACCAAGTGGGGTTTATTCCAGATATGCACGGCTGGTACAACATTCAAAAATAAATTAATGTAATCAATCACATCAATAGGCTAACAAAGAAAAATCACATGATCATATCAATGGATATAGAAAAAGCATTTGATAAAAATCTAGCACCCATTCATGAAAAAAAAAAAACTCTCAGTAACCTAGGAATAGAGGGAAATTTCCTCTACTTGACAATCTCTAAAACCAACCAACTGCAGCTGACATTGTGTTTAATGGTGACAAACTCAAAGCTTTCCCATTAAGATCAGGAACAAGGCAAATATGCCCTCTTCAGGGGCGCCTGGGTGGCTCAGTGGGTTAAGCCTCTGCCTTCCGCTGAGGTCATGATCCTAGGGTCCTGGGATCGAGCCCCACATCAGGCTCTCTGCTCAGCAGGGAGCCTGCTTCCTCCTCTCTCTCTGCCTGCCTCTCTGCCTACTTGTGATCTCTGTCTGTCAAATAAATAAAAAAAATCTTAAAAAAAAAAAGATGTCCCCTTCACATCACTCCTTTCAACACTGTAGGGGAAGATCTAACTAATACAAATGAGATAAGAAAGGGGGAAAAAAGGTTATACAGATTGAGGAGGAATAAATAAAACTGTTTTTGTTTGCAAACGACATGATTGTCTATAAAATCTGAAAGAACTGACCAGAAGTCTCCTGGAAATAATAAGCTATTATAACAGGGTTGCAGAATATAAGGTTAATACATAAAAGTCAATTACTTTCCTCAATGCCAATAATGAACAAGTGAAATTTGAAACAAAAACACAATACTAATTTACATTAGCACTCCCCCAAAATGAAATACTTGGGTATGAATCTACCAAAATATGTGCAAGATCTATATGAAGATAACAAAACCATAGAAGAATTAGATAGATAGATACTCCATGTTCATGGACTGGAAGACTCAATATTGTCAAGGTGTCAGTTCTTCCCCACTTGACCTCGAGATTCAAAGCAACCCTACTCAAAAATCCTGCAAGTTATTTTGTAGCTATCAGCAGACTGATTTTATGGAGTTTAAATGGAGAGGCAAAAGACCCAGAATAGCTAACACAATACTGAAGAAGAAGAACTAATTTGGAGGACTGACACCACCAAATGTCAAGACTTACTATGAAGCTACAGTAATTGAGACCAGTGGCATTGACAAAAGAACAGACAAAGGGATCAGTAGAACAGAAAAGGAAGCCCAGAAATAGACCCACATAAATATAGTCAACTGACCTTTGACACAGGAACAAAGGCAATACAATGGAGCAGAGATAGTGTTTTCAACAAAAGATGCTGGAACAGGTGAACATCTATATGCAAAAAAAAATTTTTAAAAAGAATCTAGAAAGAGATCTTACACCCTTCACAAAAATTAACTCATAATGGATCATAGAGCTAAATGTACAATACCAAACTATCAAACTCCTAGGAGATAGCATAGGAGAAAACCTGGATGACCTTGGGTAAGGCAATGACTTTTTAGATTCAACAACAAAAGCACAATCCATGAAAGAAAGAGTTGAAAAGCTAAAAATTAAAATAAAAAACTTGGTGACAGTGCCAAGAAAATGAGAACACAAACCACAGACTGGGAGAAAATATTTGCGAGAGACACATCTGATCAAAAACTATTATCCAAAGTATACAAAAAACCCGTAAAGCTCAATAATTAGAAAACAAACAACCTGGGATGCCTGGGTGGCTCAGTCGGTTAAGCGTCTGCCTTCAGCTCAGATCATGATGTCAGGGTCCTGGAATCGAGTCCCACATCAGGCTCCTTGCTCAGCGGGAAGCCTGCTTCTCCCTCTGCCTGCCTCTCTCTCTCTCTCTGACAAATAAATGGATAAAATCTTAAAAAAAAAAAAAGAAAAGAAAACAGACAACCTGATTTAAAAGTGGGCCAAAGACCTTAACGGATACCTCATCAAAGAAGATATACAAATGGCAAAGAAGCACATGAAAATACACTCCACATCATCATATGCTATCAGGGAAATGCGAATTAAAACAGCAATGAGGGGCGCCTGGGTGGCTCAGAGGGTTAAAGCCTCTGCCTTCAGCTCACATCATGATCTCAGGGTCCTGGGATTGAGCCCCACATCGGGCTCTCTGCTTGGTGGGGAGCCTGCTTCCTCCTCTCTCTCTCTCTGCCTGCCTCTCTGCCTACTTGTGATCTCTCTCTGTCGAATGAATAAATAAAATCTTAAAAAAAAAACACACAGCAATGAGATAGTCCCACACACTTGTTAGCTGCCCCAAATCAGAGCACTGACACCACCAGATGGCGGGGAGAATATGGGGCAACAGGAACTGTCGTTCATTGCTGACAGGCACGCAAAATGGAAGACACTTTGGAAGACAGTCTGGTGATTATTTATAAAAGTAAACATATTCTTGCCATCCTCTCCAGAAACTGCACTCCTTTCAACCCAAAGGAGTTGAAAACTTATGTCCACAAAAACTGCACAAATATGTTTGCAGTGACTTATTCAGAATTGCCAGAACTTGGAAGCAACCAAGATGTCCTTCAGTAGGTGAATGGATAAGCTGTAGTACATCCAAATAATGGGATAATATTTGTTGCTAAAAAGAAATGAGAAGCGCCTGGGTGGCTCAGATGCTGAAGCTTCTGCCTTTGGCTCAGGTCAAGATCCCAGGATCCTGGATGGAGCCTTGCATCAGGCTCCCTGCTCAGTGGAGAGTCCGCTTCTCCCTCTCCCTTTGCTGTTCCCTCTGCTTGTGTGCACTCTCGCTCTCTCTCTCTGTCAAATACATACATAAAATCCTTTTTAAAAATTAAAATATAAAAATAAATGAGCCATCAAGACAAGGAGGAAGCTTCAATGGTTATTATTCAGTGAAAGATCTGAAAAGGATACCTATTTTGTGATTCTGACTATATAACATTCTGGGAAAGGCAAAACTATGGAGAGAGTAACAGTGACTGCCAACAGGAGTTGGGGCTTGGGGGAGAGATGAACAGGTAGAATACAGAGGATTACTCAGTATGACACTACAATGGTGAATATATGTCATTATACATTTGTCTAAACCCGTTGGCTGTACTACGCCAGGAGTGAATCCTGAGGTAAACTATGGATTTTTTGGGTGGTTTATGGTGTGTCAATGTATGCTCATCAATGATAACAAATGTTGCGCTCCGGTGGGGGATATCGACAATGGAGTAGGGCAGGAGTACATGCGAAATCTCTCTACCTCTCTCTCAATTTGACTGTGAACCTAAAACTTGTCTTAAAAAAAATTAACAACCCGCTGCCAGTACAAGCTAACTCTGGCATACCAATAGAGGTACCCGAGAAACAGCCGCAAGATGTTTAGAAGGGCACTGGAAACATGGGTCTAGAGCTTTCAAGGTTGGACTTCCTCTTCCCTGTCATGTAACCTTCTCTGCCAGCCAGTGCAACAGTGTCTTGCTGGACTCTCCAAGGACACGCTTTAGCCCAGTTTGCACATGAGTGGCAACATTTCCCAAACTTTAGTCGTCTGAGAATGATCTTCACAATTTTTGCCAGATACATGTGACCACTTGTACTGTTATTTAATCAACATTTTTCTTTAAATTGCCTTTCAGTCAACTGCTCCTGCTTTTTACGCTTTTGCTTCCTCCCAAGAAACAGTAGTTTAGGGCAACTGGGTGGCTCAGTTGGTTAAGCATCTGTCTTCAGCTCTGGTCACGATCCCAGAATCCTGGGATTGAACCCCGTGTCAGATTCCCTGCTCAGCAAGGAGTCTGCTTCTCCCTCTGCCTCTGCTCCTTCTCCCGCTCATGCGTGTGCTCGTTCTCTCTCTCTCTCTGTCTCTCGCACTCTTTGTCAAATAAATAAAATCTTTAAAAAACCGAAACAATAGTTTACCTCATCCCACGCCCCCCCCTAAAAACCTATGAAGAAGATGTCATGCTGGAGACCAACATATTTTCTGTCAAGAAATTCTACATAATCACGTTGTGACAGATAGCTATCTCATCAGTTGAGTCTTTGATGAGTCATGGAAATGCAGTTAAGAATGATGCTGAAAAGGGTGCTTGGGTGGCTCAGTGGGTTAAGCCTCTGCCTTCTGCTCAGGTCATGATCTCAGGGTCCTGGGATCGAGCCCTGCATCGGGCTCTCTGCTCAGCCGGGAGCTTGCTTCCCCCTCTCTCTCTGCCTGCCTCTGCCTACTTGTGATCTCTGTCAAATAAATAAATAAAATCTTTTAAAAAAAAAAGGAATGATATTGAAAAATCCATAAATTCAAGCTCCAGTTAGAGTCATGAGAGTCCCATGGGGGTGGGGATCAATTAGGAGAAAACATTAGATCCACATTTCCTATGTACCTCACTACAGGGCACATTTTTTTTAAAGTAATCTCTACACCTAACGTGGGACTTGAACTCACAGCCCCGAGATCAAGCTCTATGGACTGAGCCAGCCAGGTGCCCAGAGGGTACATGTTTATTAACGGGGAATTGTTGAGGGGGGAGCAAAGGGTGGATCTGGACTGTTTAAATACTTTTTTTCTTGTCTCTATAAATCTTTAGTTGGATTTATTCACCTCAGCTTAATATGTTAATGATGGGCACTGTTATATCCACAAATGGTCACTGTCTAGGAACACGGAGGAGGGAACATAATTTCTATCACAAGAAAGGTTTGGGAATCTGAGAAGTCTTGACAGAGGAAATGACATTAGAGCCAGGATTTGAAAGACTAGTGGAAATGCTGGTGAAGGTAGGGGGACCCCTAAGCAAAGGCTTACAGATTTAAATGTTTCTGTCATGTTTGTTGATGCCGAGGGGTTCGGTGCAGATAAAGTGCAGGGCTGGACTATGAAGGGGATCTTTCGGCCATACTAACAAGTTTGGACTTTAACGTAGATAAGGGGAAGTCTTCTGAATTTCTTAAAGCTAGTCATATGTCCAGAATTGGAAGGAGGAAAACTGAAAGTGGGGAGACCAGCTAAGAAAGTTCCATAATTGTCTGAGCATAAGGGGATAAGAACCCATGCTAAGGGAGAAGCAAGATGTTGGAGGAGAGTGAGGCAGAAATAGGGAAATAAGGCAGTTGAGCTAATTTAGGAAATAAAGATGATGTCTTGATTTTAGGCTGATCAAAGTGGAATTATTAAGCTCTTGAGCTCTGAAATCAGGAAGAATCTTGGTTCTGCAACATCCCAGTTGTGTGACCTTAGACACATTACTTAACACCTCCGAGCCTCAGCTTCTTCATCCGCAAAGTGGGCTCAGAAAATACCTACCATATAGGAAGGACTAAGCGGAGTAAGCACTCACAAAATGTCAGCTATCATTTTTAGTATTATTGTTTATACAGCACGCTAAGTATCAGTAACTGATAGAAATATCTGAGAGGCAGTTGGAAATGTGAATCAAAGTGCAAAAGGAAAATTAAACCAGAGTTTTCTGATTCACCTTGTGAAGATAACAGTGGATCTCAGAGAGTGACTGAGCCTCTGTGAAGGGCAGAGAATGGAATTTTGCAGAACGTTTGCATTGAGAAGTGGTAAAAGAAAGGGTTCAAAAATTAGAGGCACAAGAGGGAGGGAGAGGTCCTTACCGTAGAGAGGATCTGCAAATTGCCAAACCCAGCAGCTTCACCCAAGTCCTCAGTCCCTGACACCTCTGCAGCATTGGACGCAAGTGACCTCTTAAACCCTTCTTTTGGAAACTCTCTTGTTCAGTTTCCATGGCATTCTGTTCTCTTCTACCTTCTCTGATAATGGTTAGAAAGTCTTCGCCACAAGCCCTGTAGCTTACTGGTTCCAACCCCTTCATTTTACAAAGGAAGAGACGAAAGAGCCAGAAAATGGAAGTAGCTTATTCGAGGTTCACACTCAATTGTTCCTTCCTTGTCTGTTTTTTCCGCCCTTTTTCTCACTTCCCACAGTCCTTTGCACTCTGCTCTCCTATACTCACTTCCTCTTTCTATACACTCATCTGTTTCCATAGCTTTCAGGTCTTTGGTTGCCAATCTGAAATCGCCTACCTTGCCTCTCTCCAGAGCTGCTCTCCCACCCTTCCAACAGCTAGCTAGATGTTCCCTGAACACCTTGCACTCGGCTATCTGAAACATGATTGTTCCAGATAAGGAAGCTAGCTTCCTTCTTTGACTCCACTATCCTATTAATGGCACCTCCATTCTCCTAGCCAGCTAATCCCTTACCAGATATGACAGGTTAGTCCTATATAAATGTCCACGTAGTGCAGGGGTTAAGCACACTGCCATTAAGGGACAGAACTGCCTGGGACCAAATCTTGGCTCTGTGACCTTGGGTAAGTGACTTAGTCTGAACCAGAGGCCATTAGAACCAGGAGAGACCTTAAAGATATATATTTCTGGGGATGCCTGGGTGGCTCTGTTGTTTAGGCATCGACTCTTGATTTTGACTCAGGTCATGATCCCAGGCTCACGAGATTGAGCCCCAAGTCAGGCTCTGTGCTCAGCGTAGAATCTGCTTGGGATTCTGTTTCTCCCTCTGCCTTTGCCCCTCCCCCTGCTCTCTCTCCTCCCCCCTCAAATAAATAAATAAATAAATAAAATCTTTTTCTAAAAGATAATCAATAAAAGATTTTATTTATTTTTTAAAGATTTTATTTATTTATTTCTCAGAGATGGAGAGAGAGAGCACAAGCAGGGGGAACAGCAGGCAGAGGGAGAAGCAGGCTCTCCACTGAGCAGGGAGCCCAACGTGGGACTCAATCCCAGGACCCTGGGCTCATGACCTGAGCCAAAGGCAGACACTTAACTGACTGAGCCACACAGGCATCCCTTTATTTATTTTTCAGAAAGAGAGAGAGAGCACAAGCAGGGGGAGCGACAGAGGGAGAGGGAGAAGCAGGCTCCCCACTGAGCAAGGAGCCTGATTTGGGACTTGATCCCAAGTCCCTGGGATCATGACCTGAGCCAAAGGCAGATGCTTAACTGACTGAGCCACATAGGTGTCCCGATAAATAAAATCTTTTTCAAAAATATACATATTTGGGGCGCCTGGGTGGCTCAGTGGGTTAAATTTCACCTTTTTCAGAAAAGAAATGTGCATCCCTGAAAAGTAAATCCCTATAGCCTGCAAAAAGGGGTCAGGACTGGAATGTTCTACACCAGTATTACCTCTCGCTACTCTATTGGATCTGTCACCACTGCCACCTCCCGAATCTTATATTTATCACCTTGTGCCTGGATTATTGACACAGTCCCCTCTACCTACTCTTGCAACCTCTCATCTACCCCATCCCCCATTCATCCTGCCAAGTTAATTGGCATCATTTCCATCTTGTCATTCTCCTCGCTGAAGAGCTTTTAGGGGTTCCTGGTTGCCTACTAGATAAAATCCAAATGTTCAAGCGAGGCATCATAACTCTTCCAAAATCTGTCAACCCACCTGTTCATGCTTCATTACCCACACTATCTTTTAAACCCCAAGGCCCAGCCATGCCCAAACTCTGTGTTCCTTGAGCAGCTCATGTACCTTCATGCCCTGTTGCCTTTTTACATACTGTTCTCTGAACTTTGAGTGTCCTCACTTTGATTTTTCTCCTGTCGAATTCTTACTCAAGGGCCAACTCAAATATCCTAGGGCATGAAGACTTTTCAGGTCCCTAGTCCAAATGAACTTCTATGGTAATACATGGGACAGGGGTTGCCATCATAGATTGGCTTGTAGAAAACGTGAGTTCCCATCTCCCTCTTCCTTTTTTTCACTTGTGTTCTCACAACATACTGCTTATACCTCTGCTTACCTTATATTAGACCTGGTTATTTAAACAATAGTGAGACTCCTCTCATTCGCCTTTGGGAATAGCCCCTAACAGAGCTCCTGGGACACAACAAATATTTAACGAAATGAAACAAAAACTGTGGAGCCAAGTTTTGAGCTGCCCCCTCATGAATAATTCAGCAAGACCAATTCCTGTTGCTCGACATGGAGAGACACATTGAGAGAAGAGAATTCTGGGAGAGCTTGTTGGTAAGTCTCCAGTAATGTGCTTTGAAACAGTCTCAGTAACTTTCAACTTGACATGTAAGTTTCTTATCCCTACATTCTTTAAGGTGAGCTGAAGTTTACGCAGGACCCTCACCTCCCCACCCCCCCACCCGGAGGCAGTGAGTGGATTACCATTAAGTGAAAAGCAGTGACCAGTGCTGAAGAGGTGAAAGCAGGAGCTCTTTGGAGCCATTTATAAAAGGGGGCTACCATCATCCATTCCCTGGAAAGGGAATCTTGACTGAGGTCATCACATCATTCCCCTCGGAAGAATGGGTAACCGTGATGGATGATGCAGACCAAGTAGCTTGGCATGTGTGACATGCCTTTATAGTCTCTCAGTGGTGGGATCTTCTCCAGGCCATTCTGGACACAGCTTTTAGCTAAGGCTGCTGTGCAGCTCATTCCATTTCTGGAAGTGATACCTGGGGAATGGCCAAGATGAAAGATGGCTGCATTACATGATAGCAGCTTCAAGACAGGCCTCAAGTTCACTCCCTTGTTGGCCACCTCCATTCATTCATTCAGTTGTCATTTATCAGACAGCTACTGTGTACCAGGAACATAGGCTCTGATACAGAGATGAATGGCCCCTGTCCTTAAACAAGTATTACTCTAATGGAGGAGACAGACAGGGAAATGGACAATATGGGGGACTCTTATAAGTGCCATCACAGAGAAATACAGTGCAGAGGAGAAACAGGGGGATAGAGAAAGTGGAGGGAATAAAACCTAAACTCCTGAATGTAGCACAAAAACCCTCTGGCTACCTCTCACCACTCCTCAGTCTTTGTATGTGCAGAGTAGACTATCTAAGCTAAGTTTTAGAGAACAAAGAAGAGTTTGTAAAGAAACAGGGAAAAGCTGGGCGCCTGGGTGGCTCAGTCGGTTGGTTAAGCGTCTGTCCGTGGCTCAGGTCCTGATTCCAGAGTCCTGGGGTCGAGTCCCCCGCTTGGCTCCCTGCTCAGCGAGGAGTCTGCTTCTCTCTCTGCCTCCTGTTCTACCTGTCTGTGCTCTCTCTCTCTGTAATAGATAAATGAAATGTTAAAGAAAGAAAGAGAGGAAGAAAGGGAGGGAGGAAGGAAGGAAAGAAGAAAGAAAGAAAGAAAGAAAGGAAGGAAGGAAGGAAGGAAGGAAGGAAGGAAGGAAGAAAGGAAGGAAGGAAGAAAGAAAGAGGGAAAAGGTGTTATGGGCAGATTTTCTTCCCAAGGCAGTAAGGAGCCAATGGAGGGTTTTAAACAGGGAAGTGACATGATTAGGTATCTATTTCAGAAAGACCGCTCACTCTGAAGAATGTTTGGAGAATGGATTGGAAGAGGCCATGATTGGAGGTCGGGAGACAGGAAATTGGTTTGCCAATCAAATTGTAACATTATCCCAGAGTCTGTACTAGGGCAATGAAAGTGAAATAAAAAGGAAGAGAAGAAGCCAAAAGATATGAGGAGGTAAAACCTACAGGGTTTAGTTATTTATTGAATATGGAGTATAGGAGAGTGAACAGGAAGGGGACACTCACCTTCTCCCCAGATGCTTGGCTTGGGCAGGGGGTGGATACAACAGGATTCAATGGGATAAGGAAACACTAGAGGAGCAGCAGGTTTGAAAGCAGGAGAGGTGAGATTGACATTCAGTATATATGTATTTGGAGACCAGAAATGAGGTGTGGCCTGAAGATACAGATTTGCAATTGTTAGTAACTGAAGACATGGGAGTGGATGAGACTGCTCAGGGAAAGTTTCAAGAGTGATGAGAACAGAGACTGGAACCCTGAGGACTAGCCCAACATTTAAGGAGGGGAATAATGGGCACTGGCTGGCTCAGTTGGTAGAGCATGTGGCTCTTGATCTTGGGGTTGTAAATTCAAGCCCCACTTTGGGTTGACTTAATAAAAAACATTTTGGAGGGGGGTACCTGGATGGCTCAGTTGATTTAGCGTCTGCCTTCAGCTTAGGTCATGATCATGGGGTACTGGGTTCGAGCCCTGTGTCAGGCTCCTTGTTCAGCGGGAAGTCTGCTTCTCCTTCTCCCTCTGCCACTCCCTGCCTTACTCTCTCTCTATCAAGTAAATAAATAAAATCTTTAAAAAAATGGTTTGTGGAGTGGAGTAAGAACAAAGCGTGAAGCAGTCAGAGGTAGGAGAGAGATCAATAGAGTAAAGTGTGACAAAAGTCAAAGGGCATTATGTGGCCATAAACCAGGTTTTAGAGAAATATTTAATGGCATTTTTATTTTTATTTTTTAAAAGAATTTATTTTTAGGTTATCTCTACACCAACGTGGTGCTCGAACTCACAACCCTGAGGTCAAGAGTAGCATGCTCCACTGACTGAGCCAGCAAGGCATCCCTTTAATGAC
The DNA here is from genome assembly GCF_010015895.1 of Lontra canadensis. Taxonomy (NCBI): domain Eukaryota; kingdom Metazoa; phylum Chordata; class Mammalia; order Carnivora; family Mustelidae; genus Lontra; species Lontra canadensis. The sequence continues at coordinate 49,076 of NW_022631469.1, forward strand.
ATTTTTATTTTATTTATTTTATCTTTTAAGATGTTTTTATTAAGACATGGGGACAGGACACATGGGCGGAAAGAGCTACCTTTAATGACATTTTTATTTTTTATTTTTTTAAAGATTTTATTTATTTATTTGATAGAGATTACAAGTAGTCAGAGAGGCAGGCCCAGAGAGAAGAGGAAGCAGGCTCCCCACCGAGCAGAGAGCCCGATGCGGGGCTCGATCCCAGGACCCTGAGATCATGACCTGAGCTGAAAGCAGAGGCTTTAACCCACTGAGCCACCCAGGCGCCCCTTTAATAGCATTCTTAAATGGTCATGTTGTAATGGCAAACGAGAGAGGATATAAGATAATATGTGTTGCCAGAAAGAGACTGGTGGTTGCCAGAGGTGAAGAGATGGAGGGTGGATGAAATGGGTGGAGGGGATTATAAAATAAAATAAAATAAGTCATGGAGATGTAATGTACAACATAGTAACTGTAGCCAATTACATATCTGAAAGTTGCTGCAAGAGTAGATTTTAAGGGTGGCTCAGTCAGTTAAGCATCTGCCTTTGGCTCTGGTCATGATCTCAGGGTCGGGGGATTGTGCCCTGCATCAGGCTCTCTGCTCAGTGGGGAGCCTGCTTCTCCCTCTTCCTCTGCCTGCTGCTCTGCCTACTTGTGCGCTCTCTCTCTCCCTCTCTCTGTCAAATAAATAAATAAAATCTTTAAAAAATAATAAAGAGTAGATGTTAAAATTTTTCATCACAAGAAAAAAGTTTTTCTAACTCTCTATGGTGACAGATGTTAACTAGACTTATCATGGTGATCACTTCTCAGTATACACAAATATCAAATCATTATCTCATACACCTGAAACTAATATAATGTTATATGTCAATTATACCTCAATAGAAATATGGATCATCTGATGACAATTGCATTATTTTTAAAAGATTTTATTTATTTGACAGAGAGAGAGATCACAAGTAGAGAGAGAGAGAGAGAGGAGGAGGCAGACTCCCTGCCTAGCAGAGAGCCTGATGTGGAACTTGATCCCAGAACCCTGAGATCAGGACCCGAGCCGAAGGCAGAGGCTTAACCCACTGAGCCACCCAGGCAACCCGACAATTGCATTTTAAGAGTACATGTAAGGGGGGCGCCTGGGTGGCTCAGTGGCTTAAGCTGCCGCCTTCGGCTCAGGTCGTGATCTCAGGGTCCTGGGATCGAGCCCCACATCAGGCTCTCTGCTCGGCAGGGAGCCTGCTTCCCTCTCTCTCTCTCTCTCTCTGCCTGCTTCTCTGCCTACTTGTGATCTCTCTCTGTCAAATAAATAAAATCTTTAAAAAAAAAAGAGAGAGAGTACATGTAAGGGGGCACCTGGGTGGCTCAGTGGGTTAAGCATGTGCCTTTGGCTCAGGTCATGATCCCAGGGTCCTGAGATTGAGTCCCACATAGGGCTCTCTGCTCGGCAGGGAGTCTGCTCCTTCCTCTCCCTCTGCCCCTTTGCCAGTTTGTGCTCTCTCTTGCTTTCTCTCTCTCTCTGAAAAAAGAAAATAAATAAAATCCTTAAAAAAAAAAAAAGAAAGAAAATGACTCTAAGGTTTCACACCTGTTGGTGAAGGTTGTTATCTCTGGTGGTTGTTACGGACTATTGTAATTTTCATCCTTGCGATTTTTTTTTTTTGGATTTTCCAGTTTTTCCATACAGGACATGTGTTCCATGTGTAATTGGCAAAGATAAAAATATAAAAAGGAAAAAAACTCAAAGGAGAAGAAAATGTCAAGGTGGGAGTGGTCAACTGAATCGAACACATCAGAGGCAGTAAGACTTGTTCTGAGGGCGGGCCATTGGATTTAGCCACAAAGTGCCCGTGGTGAAGACTATTTCAGTGGAGTAGGGAGTGGGCACAGAAGCCAAATGGGAGTGGAACCAAACCACAAACGGTAGGTGAAGTGGAGACAGCAAGTACAGAAGCGTCTTTCAAAAGACTTGGTAAAGAAGGAAAAGAGATAGGGCAAGAGCCCAGTTGAAGATACCATCCAGTTTGAGAATCCCACACCGTTTGGTGGCGTTAAGCACCCTGAAGAGAGGTAGGTTGTGAAGGTCTTCTGACATTCAGATTTCCAGTGGGCCGGGAGGGTGGATAGCTGAGAGTGGAATTGGAAGCAGCAGCCCCTCAGAGAATCAACATCAGAAATTGCTCTTAATGGCTGAGAGGCAAACTTTTCGTCACTTCAACTGAGCAGAACTCTCCAGGGCGACTTATGTGGCTAGGTAATTTAGAATGTGAGTTGATTTTTGTTTGTTTGTTTTTGTTTTGTTTTAATTTTATTTTTTATAAACATATAATATATTTTTATCCCCAGGGGTACAGGTCTGTGAATCGCCAGGTTTACACACTTCACAGCACTCACCATAGCACATACCCTCCCCAATGTCCATAACCCCAGAATGTGAGTTGATTTTTTGAGAAGAGTTCCCCTCACCCCTCCCCCCCCCCCCCGCAAAAAACCTTGGGATGAGTATGAAATAATCGTGGGAAGTTCTCGTGACCCATGTGTTAAGAGTCAGGGCTTCAAGGGATGGGGTACCTGGGTGACTCAGTGGGTTAAGCCTCTGCCTTCGGCTCAGGTCATGATCCCAGAGTCCTGTGATCAAGTCCCGCATCGGGCTCTCTGCTTGGCAGGGAGCCTGCTCCCCCCACCCCAACCCTGCCTGCCTCTCTGCCTACTTGTGGTCTCTCTCTCTCTGTCGAATAAATGAATAAAATTCTTCTTCTTCAAAAAAAAAAGAGTCAGGTCTTCTTCAGCAAGGTGTGGAGCTCGGTTCTGTAGACAATATTGTTCTGTAGGAATAATGTCAGACCTCAGCGCATTCTAGGGCTCGATCTAGCCCCAGATCTGTGAGGTGAGATGTCAGCAGTGAGAAAGAGCAGTTGGTGTTTATTGTAAAGCACTAGCTCAGATTCAGAAATCAATAACTGCTTGACATTCTGAAAAGCACCCTCATGCTAGCAAATCCAGTGCCACTGAGCACTGATTTCCTAGGAGACAGCAAAGTCGCTCAATCATCCTTGTCTTCTGTAGGAAGAAAACAGCCAAAATGGAGGCCTAGGCAGAGGATCTGAAACTCTGGCTCTACGTCTGAATCGGATACCCCCATGGATTATAGAATCTCGAATCTGGATGGTTCTGCTTCTGAAGCCGAGGGAGGAGAATCCTAGGGGCGTCCAATTAAAAGAGGGTTTCGCTCGGGACGCCTGGGTGGCTCAGTTGGTTAAGCAGCTGCCTTCGGCTCAGGTCATGATCCCAGCGTCCTGGGATCGAGTCCCACATCGGGCTCCTTGCTCGGCGGGGAGCCTGCTTCTCCCTCTGCCTCTGTCTGCCTGTGCTCGCTCGCTCTCCCTCTGTCGCTGAAAAATAAATAAAATCTTTAAAAAAAAAAAAAAAAAAAAAAAAAAGAGGGTTTCGCTCAAGGAGGCCCGGGCAGTGATGTCTTGGAGGAGAACCATAAGCCCTGAACAAAAGGCAAGGAGGGGATGGAAATCGAAGTAGGACAAAAATCTTGGCTTGGGAGCCTTGGGAGCGGGATGGTTCTGTTCAGGTGCAACGAATAGATAAAGGATAGTAGGTGAGTTAGAACAGAGCCTGTTCAAGATGAAGATGTATTAGAGCTTACTGTTTTATATGGTTCTCCTAAAGCAAGTGTACAGGACTAGATCCTATCTTCCCCCTTGAGACGTCCCCCCACCACCACCCTGCCCTGAATTGGCTGAGGCTGGAGCTGAGTTGGCTCCTTGGGAGACACAAAGCATTATGGGAGTCAGCCTTGGACTCAAGCTCTTATGGATGCCCCTTGGGCCCACAGTTTTCTCCCTGGACCAGGTGCTAGGATCCACACTGGTGGAGAGCAGTCCAAGAATCCCTCTAACACATACTGTGGCTCCCTATCCCCCACAGGAATGCTAGATGTCTGTGGCCAAGGATGTGGGGGGCTTCAGGCTGAAGGCAAGGGATTTCAGAGATCTGGATGTATCTAGGAATCAGTCCTCTAATTTGTAGCAGGGTCAGTGGGGGCGGGTGGAGTAGGAACAAGACCGCTTGGATTTTCCCACCTGGCCAACCCACCACCCCTTCTATGAGCAGCTCTTCTCAGCAGAAGCCTGGGCGTCTAGGGTGTCGTCAGCAGCCTGGTACTTCCCTAGGTATTGACTGGGTGGTGCTGGGTGGTTCAGGGAAGTAGCAGGGATCGTGGTTGTGATGACTGAGGCAGGCATTTGTGGTGTTACTGTTGGAAAACTTGGCTGAGGTCCAAGGAGGGAAGAGCAGAGGAGTCCAAAGAGTAAGCAGAAATGGTGAACACCAGGGCTTCTATTTGGGGCTAGGTTTACATGTTTTATTGGATCATCGGTTTGAGGGTATGGGTGAGAGACCAGTAGATTCCTGTTCAGAAGACCTGGAAATGGTTCCTATGAAAAACAAGATCTCCTGTATATACAATATGATTTCAATGATGGGCATGTGTGTATATAAAGAAAGAAAACTGGAAGGAAAGGACTAAGCCACTAACCACTTAATGGGCAGGGCCATCAGCTCACGAGGTTGACTGCCCTCAGTTATCCAGGTTGGATAATTAGCAGAGGGACTAAAATCTTCTGGGTCCTTTCCACTTCTCCCTTCAAACTTGACACTTGGCCCTATGTTTCTGACCGGGACCTGGACTTCTCTCTGATTCTTCACCCCTACCACATTACTTCTAGTCTCCTTGGGTCAAAATCCAAGACAGGATTCAACCTGGGAACTTTCTACTCCTCCAGAACTCCCTGAGTCCTGAAGTTCACATTCTCCCCCCAAGAGCAGAAGCATCAAGAAACGGATATCAAGGGGCACCTGGGTGGCTCAGTGGGTTAAAGCCTCTGCCTTCAGCTCAGGTCATGATCTCAGGGTCCTGGGATCGAGTCCCGCATCAGGCTCTCTGCTCAGTGGGGATCCTGCTTGCCCCTCTCTCTCTGCCTGCCTCTCTGCCCACTTGTGATCTCTGTCTGCCAAATAAATAAATAAAATATTAACAAAAAAAAAGAAAGAAAGAAATGGACATCAAGTTGTAGTGGCTGAAACAAGCAACATGAGCACGGGAGCCCCAAAGTTCCAACTTTCTGTTTCAGTTTCTTCACTTGGCTACCTGGTCTGGTGAAAGGACATGGAACTTTCTGGGATCTTTTGCAAGCGTACCTCCTGTTGATGCACTGATTAGACATCAGTGAGCTAAGTACCATCCCTCAAACCCCAGGAATTAGGGTCTTCATAAAACAAAAAAAGATGAATTCCAAATTGCAGGGAGTGGATATGGTGTTGGTTCAGGCTCCATTCCAAGGAAATCTATGAGCTCCAAGAAGCACCCTCTCACCTTCAGGCCTTACTGTTGGTAGAATGAGTGTGCCATACTATGTGGCGCTGGTTGTAGGAGATTTCATACAATTAGGTCTTTTTTGCCGGGGGGGGGAGTGAAACAATTTTGCTTTTCTCCACACTCTAAACTGTCCTTAGAGCTGAATGTATACACCTGTCAAGTGAATTGATGCCCTATGTGGGTATAGTTCTTCAGAAACCCCCTCGAGAAAATATGGATAACTCCGCCGAGTTGACTTCCTTTTTTATTTTTTTTTTTAATTTTATTTATTAATTTGAGAAAGAGAGAGAGCATGAGCAGCGGGAGGGGTAGTGGGAGAAGCAGACTCCCCATTGAGCAGGGAGCCCAATGCGGGGCTCGATCCCAGGACCCTGAGATTAGGACCTGAGCCAAAGGCAGACACTTAACCAACTGGCCGAGTCATCCAGGAGCTCCAGGTTGACCTCTTTCAGAATATGAATCCTGGGGGGGATACAGACTCATTCACATAATTATGTGTCTTTTTAAAAAAGGATTTGTGAAAACCAACACCAATTAGAAATACAGGACCACTTCCATCTTTCCCTAGCAGCCCTTACTGGAAAGAGTTTGCATAAGCCTTCCCCAGCTTGAGCTGTGGGGTGGGGACTTTGGAAATGGTCTTCAGATTTTCAGGGTTAGCTGTTTCCTTAATCCTATGGACCCATTTGGGAAGGGTTTTGACCTGTGTGTCTTAAGCAACGTTTGTGTTGGAAGCTGGTCCCTTTGATTTCTGAGCCATACAGCAATGCTGTCTCATTGATCAAAGCCATACAAAATGCCACATTTTGTTCAGTAATGAGGCCCAGGGATGGGCTGGCTGATGGACTCCACATGTGAGGCAATGGAGGAAGTCTCAGGATGCCCACTCCGAGGCAAGCAGCCCTGCTCCATGATGGAATGATCAGAGCCTCCCCAAGCCCGCGATTCTGCCGATGGGGTCTGAAGCTCTGAACTTAGACAATGTGGCTGGTGAGAAGTGCTCCTAGATAATGGGGATTGGTTCCCTCTGTTGTCTGTTCTGGTCCTGGCGGGAACAGGAATGGGGAAAGCCCTCATTTGGGCTGATGTTTGAGCCATCCCAGAGACAGCATGTTTCCAGACCTGCTCTCCCTGAGTGAATCTGAGGAAGTAAGCAGGCAGCTGTAAAATTTTAAAACATTCTCCCCCAAACACCCATTGTAGGAAGAAAGCGTGCTTAGGATTCAAGGCAGAAGCTGATTTTAGCTGCTTCCCAAGAGCAAATGGATTTACATTGCTCACTGTAGTACAGTTTTCCTCCTGCCCACCTCCCACCCATGCTCTCCCTTCTCGATCCTCACTTTTCTTCTCTCTTTTTCTCTCTGGCAGCGGCAGGACCCCATCCAGAAGACGTGTGTAAGTCACAGTAAATAGGAAGAGGACAAGTCGATTCTAGCAAGCATTTTTACAATACAGCTACAGACTATTCAAATAGACTTCCTGTAGCCTAGAACTACACACAGAACAAGACTCACCCTAGAGAAATCCTGCCAGAACTCCAAGGAACAGTGAGTACACACTGATATTGACCCACGGTTTCCCTTCCGAGGAGCTCTGCTAAAGGAGCTCTCTCTTCTGGTCAAACAGGTCTGCCCACCATTCCCTAAACACATCTCACTGCTTGCTGTCCCCTGGAATGCTTGGACTCTCCATCTCATTTATGACCCAAGTTCAACTCTGTCTCTTCCACTAAACCTACCTTCTTCTCCTACCTCAAAATGCCTTCTGGCACCTCATATCTACGTATGGCATTTAGGACATACTCCATTGTCATAGGTACCCCTCTCTCCTGCTAGCCAAAAACCTTCTGGAATCAGGAACCAGTCCTCACTCTGATTCGCAGTGGGACCTATAGAGCTAGCTCCTCGAACTGCAATGTAGTGGCTAAACGAACACGTTCCAGAGACAGACTGCCTGGGTTTAAATCCAGCCTTGTTGCTAGCTGGATGACCCCAGTTATGTCACCTAACATCTGTGTGCCTCAAACCCCTGAAACGTGGGAATATTAATAATGCCTGGCCCATGGGGTTACTTTGAGAATCAAACAAAGTAATACTTGCAGAGCACTTTGCATGTTGCCTTTCACGAATGGCGTACTCAGGAAGTGCTACTCTTTTTCCACACGGCACAACTGTATACTTAGCAGGAATCTCTGGGTGCCAAGGATGGCAGGCAGCCTCAAACCACCCTCCCTGGTGTCAAGCTCAGTTTCGCCTTATACCAAGTTTACTAGGCACTCCCTAAAGGAATTCCCTACCTGGCTTTAAGTGTCCTTCCTACTTCCTACTCTGATCCCTCAGCTGACCCATGACATCTTCCACCGCCCTGCCCCCGTTCTGTCCCCAGACACACCCTTGCCCATTCCTACCGCTCTGCCTTTGCTCACAATCTTCCTCCTCCCTGCAGTGCTGGGCCTGCCCTTCCCCTTTCAAACTCCCACCCGGCCTTTCTCGCTCCACTCAAGCCTCACCTCCTCTAGAAAGCTGCCCCGGTAACGTCAGGTGACGTTCCTCATCCTCCTGCTTCCAAAATTCCTTGGCAGCAAATGTCAGAACTACATAACCGAACATACACGGAGAGTTTTCACGGTGACTTCTTGAGTCTTGGTTTTGTCTCCTCGGGAAGTTGATGACTTATTCAAAACCAGGTGGGAGGTTTTCCCCCTCTTCTGCCACCTACCCCTTCCTTATCTTTCTCGTCCTGGGTGCCCAGTGGGTGTCCAGTAAGACTTACTGGCCAATGCCTCCGTGTACCCTGGGCTGGCGAAGGGAAGCCAAGGCCAAGGCAGTGAGCTTGGGCTGCGGTGAAGGGCAGAAGCCAGGGGACCAGTTTCTATTGACTTCACTTCTTTCTCCATGGCCACTCAGGCCACAGAATTCGCAGGGTCTTTGGGTAAACCCTCCTTCAAACTGGACTGACCCTTCAGTTAATGGTTGACACTCTCTGTTTACCTTAATGATTGCCAAGAACTATTGCCACACCTCATATGCTTTGCGGCTCAACTGCCTTGGCCCTAAGGGTAGAAGGCAATGGGTGGTGGCATAGGGTTGGGAATGCATTGCTCCATCCCCAGCCAACTCGGGACACAGAGCATCGTGGTCCTGCCATCTGGGGGAAGAAGTCCCTTCCCCTTCGCCTTGACTCCAAGATGCCAGGAGGCACCGTCCACGTCTTCTTCTCTCCCCATAGTCGTTATCGTTCTAGAGGCTGAGACCTGGAAGGGATGGCACCCAGGGCAGCAGCCCTCTCTGCAACTCGCCCACACACTGGATCTACCTGTAGCCAGGGGATGGGGGAAGCCCGAGGGCTGTTAAGGAGCCCAGGTCCAGGTTAGCCTCCCAGATGGGCTGAACGTGGCCACGTGGGTGACAGTGATGCCTCTGGGACGGGGCAGCAACTCCAGTCTCTGTGATCTACCTCGAGAAATGCATTGGGAGCTCAGGGGATCAATCCTATTTAATGATTGTGTGTGGGAGGAAGGCGGGGCTGGTTAATGTTTGTCTGGTTCCTCTTGGGCTGTGGGCCATATCTGGCTCGGGCCCTGGGCTCTTTGTCCCTCCCCTGGACTGGGCTGACAGTACCTAGTGGCACAGTGCAGACACGCCTGCAGACATTCCCCAGGAAAGGGCAGCGGCAGCCAGGTGAGGAAGCTGGGGACAGGGGGAGGTGGGCTGGGGAGGGGGAGCTGGTGTGGCATGGGGGGATGCGCAGGGGGCAGAAATGGGGGCTGGGGAGAGGCCTGGGTTTTGTCTTCCCTTGGCCTCAGCATTAAGCCACTTAGGTCCCTTCTGTGCTTCCCTCTGGGTAGAGTGAGACCCCTCCTGCCGAGTGCCAGGCTTGCTCAGCCTCTCTCTGGAGCCTTCAACTGTTACCCTCTTTCCGAGCTCAGAGTGGCTTCTCTTCTCCCCGCCCTTTTTCCCCCAGCTGTGGATTCCCTTCATCCTCACAGGGCTGAATTCCCAGGAAGACTTGAGCCCCCCTCCCCCCAGGCCCAGGGTGGCCAAGTTCATCTCTTTAAGACGCTTCCTGCCAGAGATGGTTAGGGTTCGGTGGACCATTGGGCACTGCCAGGTGCTGTGCTCCTTCCCTGACTGGAAGGTAAACCAGGCACGCAACCAGCCTGGGGTTGCGGACGGGTGAACACAAGGCACTCAGCAGGGGCAGAGGGAAGGCTGACGGGGCTGGGATTTGGAAGCGTGGCTTTCCGTTTTCTTGAGGGAGGTAGGCAGACTCAAGCTGAGCCATGAGTAACGAGTGATCTGGAGATCTAAAGGAGGGGAGGCCCCACAGCTGTCTGGAAGTTGTTCCAGCTGTTGGGGACAGCATGGCAGAGCGCACGGACTTAGAAAAGGAGGTGGGGAGAGGAGGCTGTAGACAAGAAGGGTTCAGATGGAGAGACTTCCATTTGAAGATGCAGCAGAGCAATGGGCAAGGGACCCACGTATTGGCGGGGAGCCCCTAAGTTGGGCTCCAGGACTTGCTGACCAGCTGTGTCATAAGTTACTCTGAGCCTCCATGGCCCCATCTGGGAACTGGAGACAACAAGCCACAGCTCACAGGCTTGTTGTGAGGATGGGAGTTAATGAACATCCAGCTCCTGGAACACTATGGGCATTCCATAAATGGTGGCTGTTAGGTTATAATAAAGCCCAAGCAGGGAGCAACAGGAAGTCAGATAGTTGAAGGAGGAATAAGAGGGTGTAGTCTGCAGAGTAAGGGAGCTTGTCACTTACCAGTTCCTAGGAAAAGACCATGCCCAAGGGAGGGAAGGAGAAAAGTGGAATGAGCTAGAGTGACCCTGACCCTAGCCTGGTTACAGTACATGTGGCAGGGCGGAGAGGATGAGCCAAGTGCCTGAGGTGTCCTAGGCCCACAGGGTGGAGGCAGGGTGGGGGAAGAAGGGAAGGGCTGGAGAAGTTTGGCCTTGGCCACACCAAACTGATGATGAAGGCAGCCTGAAATTCCGGAAGAAATCCCAAAGAAAGCCCCTTGTCCTTTCCTGGCCAGAGCCTGGTTGTGAAGCCGGGGGGAGGAAGTGTGGAATGCGAGGCTGAACAGAACCTCATCCAGTCCAACTAGGGCCTTCCTCCCAAACCCCAAAAAACACTAGGATTTCCTGTAGTTGGAACGAGGGACAGGGAAGAGGTGGGGGCAGAAAGAGAGAGAGCTGATGAATGGGTATGGGCACACATCTTCGTGTGTGTGCGTGTGTGTGCACATGCCCACGCATGTGAGCATACGTGGAAAGGGGTCGAAGTTCTGAGCTATGGGCCAGGCCTTGGTGAGAATGCAGACTAAGGGAGGCTGCCCAAGGTGGTGCGAGGTACAAAGGCTTTGAGGTGAGAAGAAACGAAATCGGAAACCTGACTCTACCATTTCACAGAGATGCCATTGAATCAAGTTATTTAACGTCTCTGAGCCTCAACTTCCTTGTCTGAAAAATGGGGATACCATTACAGGATGGTTGTGTGGACTAGGTGCGATCTCCAGATCTTGAGCTGTCCTTGGGTGCCTGGGCAATTCAGAATCCGAGGACGAGGCCAGGGCCTGACAGAGCCAGGGGAGTCTTGTCTAATTAAACATGAGAGCATGAGAGCAAAAACAGGTCTGGAGCAATGCAGAGCATATCAGTACTTGGACTTTAACCCAAAGTCACAAAGGTGGTTTGGATTTCAAAATCAGGTCCCTCCCCCTGGATGTTTTTAGAATGAAACCCTTGAGGTGCTGATGTTGACATAGGGATAAACTCTCCATCCCAAGGGGAGAGCAAAAACCGATATCCCAGTGCCCACATGAGGGTGCTTAGGGGACCCAAAGGGAGTTCACTGGTTACGTCCCAGAGGGCGCAAAATGGGGGTGAAGAGCTCCAAGAGCCTAGAAATTCAGCAGTGGCCAGGCCAAACGAGGAGCACCCCTGCGCTGCAGAGAGAACAGCTCGAGTGTGCTCTGGAGTCCGAGGAAGCCGCCGCAGAAAGGTAAGGCAGGGAAATCAGAACAGATCAGGAGGCAGTGGAAAGCCCTGGGAGGGAAGAAGAGGAAGAGTTACCAGTCCACAGGAAAGAGGAGAAGGGGCTAGAAGAGAATACAAGCCAGGTCAGTTTTGAATCTCTTTGTTTCTAAAAAACACTCACAGACGGGCGACTGGGTGGCTCAGCTGGTGAAGCGCCAGACTCGGTTTCGGCTCAGGTCGTGATCTCGGGGTTGTGAGATCAAGCCCCACGTCAGGCTTTGTGCTGGGGGTGGAGCCTGCTTCAGATTCTCTGTCTCTCCCTCTCCCTCTGTCTAGCCTGCCACCCGCTGGCCCACACTCTCACTCTCTCTCTCTCTCTGTCTCTCAAAAAACGAATTAAAAAATACAAACACTCATAGAAAGAAAGATTATAATTCTAGACAAGGTGGTCAAGCTTATGGGCAAAAGCATGGGCTCTGGAGTCAGTTCGGCCCGACTCCAGTCCCACTTCCATCACACACTAACTGCATTGATCCGTGTGACCCTTGGACAAGTCCCTTCACCTTTCTTTACTTCAGTTTCCTCTTGGGTGACGCAAGGATTAAAAGCAACACCCACCTCACGGGGTTGTTCTGAGCTTCACAGGAGGTCATGCACGTGCAAGGCCTGGCCTCACAGGTGCTCAGTAAATGGTTACTCTTCATAATGTTCCTTGACGGTTTGTGAATCCAACGTGTGTCACCAGATGAGGCATTTCTTTACCGTCAACCACTGGGCCTCCTGCAGCAGCCCTGCCTTTAGAACCTGTGGCTGAGCAGAAAAGGCACCCGTGTTCCTACCTCTCCATGCTGGTTTAGGCCCCAGCATGAAATCAGTGAGGCTTTTTTTTTGATTATTATTTTAAGTTAAATGAGAAAAGAAGACCTTGTTCAGAAAAGTACTCTGTGTCCTGTGGACCATCCCTTCATCCCCCGGGTTCTTTCATCCCATTCCCCAACTTTTCCATGGCTAATATCCCACCCCCTACAACAGAGAGAAGCACCCCAGTCTTGATGCGGGGCTTCTGCCACCACCACTGCCCCTGTACGGGGACAGGAAATGCCCCACATGTCCCGCAGGTCCAGGCCTGTGTGCTCTCCTCACACCCAGTTCCCTGCTTCCAGCATCATCTACTCGGCTCAACTTAGTGGCAGAAGTGGTGGGAGGTGGGGGAGAGGAGGCCTTCTTTACCTGCACTGCTTGGAGGGGAGTTTCTTCCCTAGAGCTACTGGCAGGCTCAGAAAACCAGGAGATTACAATGTACATTTGATGGGGGGGGGCAGGGCAGAACAGCCTGTTCTATCTCCGGACAGATGCCTACGTCAAGGGCAGCACTGGGAAACAAAAAGTGGGACATTGGGTTTGGCAGACCACCCAGTCCCCCGAAACAACATGTTTTCTCTTCCTGATTAGGTGCTTATCTCCCTTGATCATCATCTATGAAACTGGAGCTGAGCTGGGAACTTGTTGCAGGGGGCTTCACTAAGCTCACAATGACGTGGGTATTAAAGATTATTTGTTTATTTATTTGACAGACAGACAGAGAGAGAGAAAGACGGCTAGAGAAGGAACACAAACAGGGTGACTGGGAGAGGGAGAAGCAGGCTCCCTGCTGAGCAGGAAGCCCAATGCCGGGGCTCAATCCCAGGACTCTGGAATCATGACCTGAACCGAAGGCAGACGCTTAACCACTGAGCCACCTAGGCGCCCCTAACCCTGGGTATTAACAACCCATTTATAGATAAGGGAGCAGGCTCAGAGGAGGTCGGGAGCTAGCCCGCGGTCGTGTTAGGCGAACAACCCAGATTCAAACCCAAAAGCGTATGACTCTTCCCTGCCCCATCTTCCAACCTTCTGTTTGCTTGTTAACTTTTGCTTTCTCACTCTGGTTTGTCCTCATCGTGTGCCCACCTGCCACCTGAAGCTCAAGGAGAGATGGTGAGGGTTTGCTCCGTGACACTGGAGCTGGAAGTACTCAGGGGTCTGCAGCTGCCATGTTTCTTGCACTCTCGTGGGGAGCATTAACCCTTGCTCTTGTTGTCGTCGTTCTTTTTTTTTTTTTATGTTATGTTAGTCACCGTACATCATGTAGTGATGTAGTGTTCCATGATTCGTTGTTCTCGTATAATACCCAGTTGTCGTTGTTCCTAACGGCTGGCTTGGGTGACACCGGCTGCGAAAAGGATGAAGGGCCGGCCGGGGAAAGAGCCTAAACCTCGGCTTCAGATGCTTGTCTGTCTCATCCTCTTCTAACACTTCTCAGCTTTGTGACCTTGAGTAAGTTACTTAATGTATCTGAGCTTCGGCCTCCTCAGCTGGAAAGACTGGGGTAAAGTCCTTGGAGGCTTGCTGAGTGGGTCCAAAGGAAGAATGTATGGGAAAAAGCTTAACACCTTTTCTGGCTTGAGACATATGAGTGAGCTCACCCATACATACCGTGCAAGGGATCTCAACCAAGGAAAAATCCCGCTGACCCCAAGTTTCTAGTAGAGTCATGGGCGACGGCCTTGGCCCAGAGCCTCCTGGTCCCCTTGGGTCCCCTCTTACATGCACCTGTCTTTGTTCTATCTCGCCCCCACCCCCCACCGTGGCCATTCTTCTGGTGGGGCTGTGGGGCGGGTGCGGCGATGGACCGGGCGGGCACAGAACAGGTGGGTGCAGGCTGGGTGTCCGGCGCTGGGACACAAGTGCTCTGTGTGTAGGGTGGGCGGAAGTCAGGGCGTTTGATCTGAATTCTAAAGGGCGTTGTTCAGAGCCCCACAAAGGTCCCATTGTGCAGACACTGGGTATAAAGCAGCATATGACTCCCCAGCACCGGGCGGCGATGAATTGGAACGCAGGCGCGGACCCAGGGACCACTCCCCCTGCACAGACATGAGACCATAGGGGACCTGTCTGGGTGGCCTCAGGGATAGGCGCTCCCCAAGGTAATGGGCTTTGTTGGGCTCACCCCAGGTCCGGAGCTAAGGAGCTGGGGGATGGGGAGCTAAAGAGAATGGCCGAGGGCAGAACAAAATGGACCTGGTAAAGAAAGGGGCTCTGGAGAGGAAAGAATGTTGGATGAAAGCAAAGAAGGGAGATGGGCTTCAGGGAAGTCAAGTCAAGTGAGGAGGAGGAGGAGGAAGAAGAGGAAGAGGAGGAAGAGGAAGAGGAGAGGCTGGCAAGGGATGTGGGGTGATGAGGAAAGCACTGACCATCCTTCTTCCCTTCCTGTCACTGGCTCTTGGAAGGGGTGACAGGGGTGGTGGGGGTGGGTGTGTGTGTCAAGCCATGTCACGCTGCCCAGCTTTCTGCCCCAGCTTTCTGCCAGCTCGCTTTGTGCCTCATCTTTTGCAGGTGTGAATGAGGCAGGATGAACTGGACCGGTTTGTACACATTGCTCAGTGGCGTGAACCGGCATTCTACCGCCATTGGTCGCATATGGCTGTCGGTCATCTTCATCTTCAGGATCATGGTGCTGGTGGTGGCCGCCGAGAGCGTGTGGGGTGACGAGAAGTCCTCCTTCATCTGCAACACCCTGCAGCCCGGCTGCAACAGCGTCTGCTATGACCACTTCTTCCCCATTTCCCACGTGCGCCTGTGGTCCCTGCAGCTCATCTTGGTGTCCACCCCAGCTCTCCTCGTGGCGATGCACGTGGCTCACCAGCAGCACATAGAAAAGAAGATGCTGCGACTCGAGGGTCACGCGGACCCCCTGCACCTGGAGGAGGTCAAGAGGCACAAGGTCCACATCTCAGGGACGCTGTGGTGGACCTATGTCATCAGCGTGGTCTTCCGGCTAATGTTTGAGGCCGCCTTCATGTATGTCTTCTACCTGCTCTACCCCGGCTACGCCATGGTGCGGCTGGTCAAGTGTGAGGCCTACCCCTGCCCCAACACGGTGGACTGCTTCGTGTCCCGACCCACTGAGAAAACCGTCTTCACGGTCTTCATGCTGGCCGCCTCGGGCATCTGCATCATCCTCAACGTGGCCGAGGTGGTGTACCTCATCATCCGGGCCTGTGCCCGCCGAGCCCAGCGCCGCTCCAATCCGCCCTCCCGAAAGGGCTCGGGCTTCGGCCACCGCCTCTCACCTGAGTACAAGCAGAATGAGATCAACAAGCTGCTGAGCGAGCAGGATGGCTCCCTGAAAGACATACTGCGCCGCAGCCCTGGCACTGGGGCTGGGCTGGCTGAGAAGAGCGACCGCTGCTCGGCCTGCTGATGCCACACACAAGGCAACCTCCCCTCCTGCACCCCTCCCCCGTCCCCCATCCCCCTGCCCCTGGCCCTGCCCCTCCTTCTCCCCTGCCGGGGGTGCGGGCCTCTGCCTGCTAGGGACTGCAGATCAGATCAATGGAAATCTCCCTTTCCTCCCTGGTTTCCCTTCCTCCACCCCCACCCCCCCACCCCTGCCTTCTGTCTGGGGGACCAGAGGGGTGGGGAGCCCGAGGCTGGCCAGGCCAGTGCTCAAGGGTGGGGTGAGGGGGCAGGAGGTGGCTCTTCTTGTCTGTACCCCCTTTCCGCTTCCCTCTCCCTCTTCCTGGGGCCACTGGGGGACAAGAGATATGATGCTCTGACAGCATCTCCAATTATGAAACTAATCTTAACCCCGTGTTGTCAGATACCCTATTTCTGGAGTCACATCAGCAGGGAGGGACGTGGGCAAGTAGAATGGAAGGAGGGTGCTCTGGACATGTGGGTGGAGAAGGGAGGGTAGTCAAGGCGAGAAAAGGAGGAACAGCACTTTGCTGGCCACAAGGAGGAGGAGGACATGTCTGGGATGGAGGAATTAGGGAGGGAGGAGCAGGCAGATAAGTTGGAGTGGGGGTTGGTTAGGACCGCCTTTGCCTCTCATTCCCAAGGCCTCTCTGTGCCTGAAATGTTACACATTAAACAGGATTTTACAGTAAACGAAGAGGTGGCTTGTGTGTTTGTCAAGTTCTTTCTCCTGCAACCTCTGACCTCCCCCTGGATGAGCTGGCCTTGGATTTTTGCTGATCTAGAAAGCAATGGGCAACAGAAGTAGTGAGACCCTGAGCCGGTCTTGCCTCATTTTTTTTTTTTTTTGCCGGGGGTGGGGGGTTGGTTTGGTTTGGGTTTGGCTTTTGGTTTGGGGGGGCTTAAATTTTTTTTACTCACAGCTTTATTGGCACCAGGTGCCCTGAACCCCTTCCTTTTCTCTTATTTTTTTCATCCATTCTAAGTATAGTTCATGGAGTGTTCATAAGTGCGTGCAGTTTTGTAAACACGGCCGCAATATATTATAAAACATTTACATTACCTAAGAGGTTTCCTTGGGCCCCTTCCTCTGATTTGAAAAACATTAAAATGGCAACTCCATCTGGACAGACAGGAAATGATAGAGAGATTTTGCAAGTTGGAGAAGGTAGCACGTGTTCCCTGGGTGAGGGCCCCTTTCCCGAGCTCTTGGGAGAAATAGCCCCCTTCCTCCCTTGAAACTCAGGTGCTCACTGCTGCCATAAGCCACCTGCTGGACTGCACCGGGACTCTGACCCCTCTACCTGGATTGGACACAGCCCCCAATTCTACTCTCGTCCCCAGTTGCCTTACCTCAGGTATCAATGCCTCCCATCCCAGAGATGTTTCCAAACGCAGGTCAGACCTTTCATGGTGGGGGGGGCATCTCTCCTCACTCCCAAGCAGCAGGTAGCCTCCCCACCCTCTGGCAGCTATAATGGGAAAAGCCCCAAGCTGGGACTTGACCAAGCTGTGTTCAAGTCCTAGTTCCATCACTTAGGAGTAAGACATTCGCTTTCCCAAGCCTCAGTTTCCCTGTGAGCAAAAAAAGGCAGGCCCATTACTCCATTGAGTTCCCTTTAGCACTCTGGGCTTCTGGGATTCCTAAGAGGCTTCCCCAGACTCACAGGGGTTTCCCCATCTCAGAGTCACTGCCCTCACCAGGGAGCCATCAGAGTAAAAGATTCCCCACCCCCACCTCCAGCAAGTTTCTCGCCTCAGTTCCCTTACCTTTTAACAGAAAAAATGGTTTGCCACTCCCTGTCAGAGTACCACGACTCTGTGTGACAAGTGCATCAGAAAGGAAGAGAGAATCAGGCATTTTCTCTTATCAGAATCGTTCTCCTCTAGAAACAGTCTTTCCCCTTCAGACAGAAAGCAGAGAATGTTTCCTGATTTGAGGAGGTTTCTCCTTTAGTACAGAAAGGAGAGAGTAAGCCTTTCCCCCCACCCTCGGCAATTCCTGAGAGACAGCTTCCCCTTTTCTTAAGAGAGATTGCTTTTCTGAAAAAGAAAAAAAAAAAGTCATTTCTCTTTAGAAGGCGACACCATATCCTGTGAGAAGAGAGGTTCCCACCCCCAGGTCTCCAACGGTGGGAGAGATTCCTTTTCTTATCAAAATCCTACCCTCCCCCCCCACACACACCAGAGCACAAGGAACACAGAGCATCTCTTCTCTGTCCAGAAGGCCACCAGGAAAAAGATTTTTCTCTTTAAAAATGTCCTGCTGGTTCCACACAAGAGCCTCCTGCCCTCCCCACGTGGAGAACCACACAATCCATCACCGCCTCAACTACCTAGTTTCTCTTCAAATGATTCTGTGAGAACCTCCCTTTGGAAAGAGGCTCCAACTCCAGATCAAGGCTTTCCTCTCAAGGGGGCAGTGGTGGGACAATAAAGCCACCATCCAGCTCTACAGCCAAAGAGAGGACACTTACCCTTGTGTCCTGGGAACCAGATGGGAGCAAGCCAAAGGACCCTGGGGGAGCTGTGCACAGTGTTGCAGGGAGGGAGGAGGGCCTGTCTGACTAACCCAGGACTGGTTCTTTGATCTGAGGCTTGTCACAAGAGTGTAGTTTATAAGGGAGAAGCAGGAGGCGAGCACACATAAGGCTTGCCACACAGACAGTCCAACTATGGAATGACCTTGGTGGCGGTGGCCAAGAAGGCTTTGCGATACAGAGACCGGGGTTGCCCTTGATGAGTTCTGTCCCCCTGGGACACATGATAACCTACCTACCCCAAGTGTTGGTTTCTTCATCTGCAGTGTAAGGTGGTTAATGCCCTCTCTCTACCTCTCCTTTCCCAGAGCTTTTGTGAGAAGCAACTCAGATGCGTTCCAAAGCTGGTTAGAAACTGCAAAGTAAGGTAAGACACCCTCAGAAGCACAGAGGCCACAGCCTGAAGGCCTGCTAGAACTCGCAGTGAGCCAGAAAGGAGTGAGGCTAGTGCCTCGAGACTGAGGCACGTGGGGCTGAACTTGGGGATAATAGGGTTGGCTGCCCCCCGGGAGCAGACAGCAGCCCAAAGAGCAAGGTCAGAGAGATGTTGCATATTCAAGGGATTTGATGGGGGCCCAGAAAGGCTGAGTAACAGGAGCTTCTTATGCACTCTGTCTCTGGGTCCTGGTGCTTTTAGGGACATTTGTGGTCTTTTAGAGGCATCCGTGTGCAGAGATTCTAGGAGCTGGGGGCAAGGAGAAGAGGCAGCTCCTGGGTGAGGGGAGTGGCTCCCTTGAACAGTCAAGGCCCCAAAACCGGATTGGGATTTCAATGCAGGCGGCAGCCTCCACAGAGAATTGGCATAGCAACCACGAACTGATTCAGATGCCCAATCAGATTGCCTGGGTGCACGCGGTGGTGTCTAGAGGGGAGTGCTTGCTCCCTTTCCTGAGTCCACAATATGCAAACGTCAGACATGACCTATGGTACACAGGGGCCTTAAAGGCCCACCACTGTGGATCCCCTCTGTTTCCTGGACGAAGCCAGGCCGAACCCGTCAGGTGGGGGAAAGGATCATGGCTTTCTAGGCAGGGGGGAATAAGATGGGCACAGGACACACAGGCAGGATAGCTGAAAGGGTGAGATGCTGTCTTGAGTGAGACAGTGAGACGGATAATTTACTGTGGAGGGCTGGAGGAGTGGAACGGCTAGAGGGGAGACGGGAAAGAGAAACTATGACCCGCTTGTGACGGGCTTTGGGTCTCCCTGTAAAAGGTTGAGACTGTCCTACCAGAGGTGGAAAGCACTAAGGGTTTTGAGTAGAAGAGTGCCGCCCTCAGATTTGTGGCTTGGGAGCTGACTCTGGCAGCCACACGGAGAGCAGACTGGGGATGGGAAAGACGAGAGGCAGAATGGCCAGTTATGGAGCTGTTGCAACGGCCCAAATGGGGCCTGTGCGACTAGGACAGTGGCAGAAGGAATGAGAGGAGACAGACATGAGACACACTTTGGGTGCAGAATCTACATATGACTTAACGTCTGAGCGTGGGGAGATGGAGGAACAGAGATGACTTGGAGGTTTCCTTCTCCTTCCTTGACTGCCAGACTCCTAATCATTCAAGACTCAGCTCCAATGTCATCTCCTGTATGAAGGTTTCATCTCTCTTCTCCCCTTCCCATGTCCCCCACCGAATCCCCTAGAGGGAGTAAGACCTCCGCTCATTCTGAATTCCTGCCTTATGTTGCAGTGCATATTGATAAGAGTACTTCTCGGATTGTATGGAAATTGCTTATGTAACCTTAACACGTAGTAGTGGCTTATCCTGTTGAATTAAGGGCAGTAGGGAAGTGGAGACAGGCATGCACAAATGTTTGGAGTCTAGAAAAAGTAGGGTGTGTTCAGTATGACTAGAGCAGAGAATACATGGGATGGGGTGGGGGGTCGTAGCAGGAGGTGAGACTGGCAAAGTAGGTTGGGGCCGGTACATGAGGGGTAGCATGTTCACGCCTAGAAGTGTGCACAGGTGTTTAGACTCTGTGCTATCACATGTAGGGATCTTAACTTAGGTTCCTTAACTTTGACTGACTGGCAATTTGGTACTCATATAGACAGACTGTGAGGATATCAAGGAGATCCAGGTCAGGGCAGCCCTTGGCAAAAATAGATGCGTTAAGGGCAATGATGACCTATGGAAGAAAGAACAGAATGATCCGACTATGGACCTCATGGAGAAAGGGTAATTTACACAGGATGGTTCTCCACTTCTTTTTTTTTTTTTAAGTTTAAGTAGTCTCTGCACCCAACATGGGGATTGAACTCACTACCCCAAGAAAAAGAGTCATGTGCTCCTCCGACTGAACCAGCCAGATGCTCCAGCATGGCCCGCCATCTCAACCATCAGTGTAGCACAGTATAAAGTCAGTATAGCACAGTGACTTAAAAGCATGCTCCACTCCTTACATGTGTGACTTTAACCAAGTTATTTGGCCTCTCTGTAGCTCGGTTTCCTCACTGATAAAACAGTAGTAGTAATAGTACCTGTATCAAAGGGCTGGAGTGGGGATTAGATGTAATAATTGTATGTGAAGCACTTAGAACAGTGCCTAGTCGATAGTAAGTTCTTTTTAGAAAAAAAAATATTGTATTTATTTGAGTAAGAGAGAAAGAGAGACAGAGGCGAGCATGAGAAGGGGAAGAAAGGAGGGAGAGGGACAAGTAGGCTCCACGCTGAATGCACAACACTACGTGGGGCTCGATCCCACAACCCTGAGATCATGACCTGAGGTGAATCCAAGAGTCGGACACTTAACCAACTGAGCCACCCAGGTGCCCGATAGTAAGTTCTATACAAGTGTGTAACATTGTTATTTCATCTCACTACCTGTGCCATCCTTCAACTACAGTTGACTCCTGAAGGACGCGAGTAGAGACACTGATCCCCTGCACAGTGGAACATCCATGTATAACTTTTGACTCCCCCAAAATTTAACTACTAATAGCTTACTGTGAACTGGAGACCTTACCATAACATAGTGGATTAACACATATTATATTATATACTGCATTCTTTTTTTAAGCTATATTTATTCTTTCCATTTTTCATTTGAAATTTTCATTACATACATTCAATTGTTCAAATCTGACAGATTTTTTTTAAGATTTTACTTATTTATTTGACAGATAGATCACAAGTAGGCAGAGAGGTAGGCAGAGAGAGAGAGGAGGAAGCAGGCTCCCTGCTGAGCAGAGAGCCCGATGCGGGGCTCGATGCGGAGCTCAATCCCAGGGTCCTGGGATCATGACCTGAGCTGAAGGCAGATGCTTAATCCACTGAGCCACCCAGGTGCCCCTATATACTGCATTCTTACAATAAAGTAAGCTAGAGAAAAGAGAATGTTGTTAAGAAAATCATAAGGAAGAGAAAATACATTACAGTACTATGCTGTATTTATTGAAAAAAAATCCACATATAAGTAGACCCATGCATGTGGCTCAGACCTGTGCTGTTCAAGGGTCAAGTGTATTCACTCACACTCTCAGATACTGAGCTAAACTCTGTCTCACCAAAGTAACATGCTTCATTTTTTTTTACTTTTACATTCAACTTTATTATTTCCCCCCACTGGGGTGTGTGTGTGTGTGCGCGCGTGAGCACGCGTGCATATGTCTATTTATTGATGTATAATTAACATACTGTGTTTCGGGTATACAGTAGACCAATTCAACAATTCTATACATTTCTCAATGGTCATCAAGATAAATGTACTCTTGGGACACATGGGGAGCTCAGTCGGGTTAAGGGTCTGCCTTCGGCTCAGGTCATGATCTCAGGGTCCTGGGGTCGAGTCCCACATTGGGCTCCTTGCTCTGTGGGAAGCCTGCTTCTCCCTCTTCCCCTCCCCATGCGTGTACTCTCTCTTTCTCAAATAAATAAATAAATAAATCTTTCTTAAAAAAGATAATGTACTCTTAATCCCCTTTATCTGTTTCTCCACCTGCCACCCTCCCACACACCTCCCTTCTGGCAACCACCAGTTTCTTCTCTATATTTGAGTCTATTTTTCTGTTTGTTTCCTTTGTCTTTGTTTATTTATTTTCTTTCTTAAATTCTACATGCAAGTGAAATCATAAGGTATTCGTCTTTCTCTG
This sequence comes from Lontra canadensis, assembly GCF_010015895.1. Lineage (NCBI taxonomy): Eukaryota > Metazoa > Chordata > Mammalia > Carnivora > Mustelidae > Lontra > Lontra canadensis. The sequence goes on from NW_022631469.1 coordinate 71,326, forward strand.
ACTGACATATAATTTCACATTATACCTTCTAGGTCTGTCTCTGCTGTCACAAATGCAAGATCTCATGGTTTTCTTTATGGTTGAGTAATATTCCTGTGTGTGTGTGTGTGTGTGTGTGTGTGTGTGTGTGTGTGTGACATCTTTATCCATTCATCTTTTGGTGGACATTTGGATTGCTTCTATATCTTGACTATTATAAATAATCCTGTAATAAGTATAGGAGTGCATATATCTTTTTGAAATGATATATCCAATAAGGGCTTAATATCTAAAATATATAAAGAACTTATAAAACCCCAAACCAGGAAAACTCCAAATAATCTGGGTAAAAATGGGCAGGGGACCCAAATGGACATCTTTCCAAAGAAGACATACAGATGGCCAACAGACACGTGTAAAGATGTTCAAATCACTGATCCTCAGGGAAATACAAATCAAAATCACCATGAGATATCGCCTTACAACTGTCAGAATAGGCAAAATCAAAAACACAAGAAATAACACGTCTTGGGGGAGGATGTGGAGAAAAGGGAACCTTCATGCACTGTTGGTGGTAATAGCAATTGGTACAGCCACTGTGGAAAACACTATGGAGGTTCCTAAAAAAATAAAAACAGAATTACCATATGATCCAGTAATTCCGCTACAGGTTATTTACTCAAAGAAAGCAATAATATACTTTCTTGACTGGCTAGTTGTCAATAGCCATGTGCGTGTGCTTCAGTAAGGAAATCTGTATGTTTTCATACATATGTCACACTACACATGACCATATTTACATATATATGTGGGAGGGTGGCTGTGAGGGGAGTGTCTCAATTCTTAATGTCGCTTCAATGAAAAGGATGTGTCTCATTCATAGTCTGACACTTTAAACTTTATTACTGGACTTAGAAGTAATGTAAGTAGGGGCACCTGGCTGGCTCAGTTGGTAGAGCATGTGATTCTTGATCTCGGGGTCATGAGTTCCAGCCCCACGCTGGGCATGGTGCCTACTTGGAAGGAAGAAAGGAAGGAGGGAGGGGAGGAAGGGAAAGCAAGCAAGCAGATTGGGGCGCCTGGGTGGCTCAGTCGGTTAAACGTCTGCCTTCGACTCAGGTAGTGATCCCAGGCTCCTGGGATGGAGCCTCCACATTGGGCTCCCTGCTCAGCGGGAAGCCTGCTTCTCCCTCCCCTGCTCCCTCCCCCTGCTCGTGCTCTCTTTCTCTCTCTCTGTCAAATAAATAAATAAAATATTTTAAAAAAAAGAATGTAAGCAGATCAAAAGGCTGTGTTTATGGAGCACCTAGTGAGGACCAGATTTGGAACTACATTAAGCATACATAATTTTAATAACAGCAAGACAGCTACTGTGGTACCTCTCCTTGTACATATGAAACGGAGCCTCAGAGAGGGTAAGTGATATGTCTAAAGGTTGCGCAAGTAAAAACTGCAAAACAAGAATGAAAACGGGCCTATTCTGATCCAAAATCTGTTCTGTCTCCTCTGTAACAAAGTAACCCTTCTGTTCTGCCTTAGGAAGTGTTTCAGGATACAGGGGTGGGTGGGAGGACCTCAGTTTGATATAAAGGTAGCTCTAAATGTTAACCTGCTAGGAAACGAAATGTGCATTAGGGGATCCCTAAGTTTAAGAAAGGGAAATGGTGAAGGTTGAGGAAGAGGCTGTTCTGTGCTCAGACAGGGAAGGGCAGTCTGGAGGGAGAGGGAGTTTTTTTCAGGGATCTCCGCCTAGAGCAGGGTTCAGAAATTGTCCATCAGCAGGAAGCAAGGTACTTTGAAGAGTGCAGGGAAGATGGCAAGAAACAGTTATTCAGAACCCCTACCTGATAAAATAAAATAGAATAGGGGCACCTGGGCGGCTCAGTCCTTAAGTGTCTGTCTTCGGCTCAGGTCATGATCTTGGGGTCCTGGGATCGAGCCCACATTGGGCTCCCTGCTCAGCAGGAAGCCTGCTTCTCCCTCTCCCACTCCCCCTGCTTGTGTTCCCTCTCTCGCCGTGTCTCTCTGTCAAATAAATAAATAAAATCTTTAAAAATAAATAAAATAAAATAAAATAAAATAGAATAGAATAGAATAAACAGTTAAGGGGCACCTGGGTGGCTCAGTCCTTAAGCATATGCTTTCGGCTCAGGTCATGATCTCAGGGTCTTGGGATCGAGCCCCTTGTCGGGCTCCCTGCTCAGCGGCAAGTCGGCTTCTCCCTCTGCCTCTGTGATCTCTCTCATTTCTGTTCTCTCTCAAATAAATGAATAGAAAAAAGTCTTTTAAAAAACAGAATAACAAAAAAAAAACAAAAACAGAATAACATTTAAAAGGGGTCTCCCGGCTGGCTGGCTCAGTCAGTAGAGCATGTGACTTGATCTCGAGGTTGTGACTTCGAACCCCACATTGGACATAGGGACTGTTTTTTAAAAAAAAAAACAAACAAAAAAAGACCTACACTCCCAACCCTTAAATCAAGATAAACTTTTGAAACTGTCACCATTTCTCTGCCTTAACCTTAGGGATCTCAAAGGCACACTTTGTTTTCCAGCAGTGTCCTCCTGGCCCTTTCCATCTTCCCTCCAGCTTCCCTTCAAGAGACAAAGCCTTTCATTCTACAGTTAGTCTGAAAATGCAGATTCCCTGGAGAAATCATGCCAACTAAAAATCATTCACATGAAAATACAATCAGCCAACAAATAAGGTCTTGGAAATAACGTGTCCCAAATCTTTCTCAAGCCCCTCTCCTGTTCCCCTCAGCATTCCCATTGTGCTCTTGCCTTTCTTCGAGCCCTGTAGTGATCTCCTAACTGATCATTTGGACGATAAAAGCTAAAGCTAATATTTAGGGATGCCTGGGTGGTTCAGTCAGTTGAGTGTCTGCCTTCAGCTCAGGTCATGATTCCATGGTCCTAGAATCGAGTCCCACATCGGGCTCCCTACTCAGTGGAGAACCTGCTTCTCCCTCTGCCTGCCACTCCCCCTGCTTGTACTCTGTATCTCTCTCTCTTTCTGACAAATAAATACAATCTTTAAAAAAAAAAAGCTAACATTTATTGGGGCACCTGGGTGGCTCAGTCGTTAAGCATCTGTCTTCAGCTCAGGTCATTATCCCAGGCTCTTGGGATCAATCCCCCCATTGGCCTCCTTGTATTTTGCCCCCTCACCCTAGTCCCAGGCCTGGTCCTCCCGCCCTATCAGACTAAGGGATTTTTCAAGACCAGACCCCAAGTTTTTACTCGGCTTTGTAACCGTAATGACTAGTCCAAAGCTAGGCACAGGGTAGAAATCTAGTTGAACCGATGACATTGGACTCTTCTCTGTTCCAGTAGGGGAAGGAAAGAAGGGAGCCAGACAGCTTTAGGCCCTGGTAAGGATGGGAGTAGAAGGCAAATTTGACGGACCTCTTGTTGGCCTGGGGCTGAGGACAGTTTTGGCATCTGGCAGATTGGGGGTCCTCCTGTTTCTCTGGTCTTTCCCTCTCTGTTCCTTACACTGGGTATTTGGAGATACTCTCCAAGGTACCTTTTTTTTGCGGGTTGGGGGGTGCTTATTCTCTCTTAATTCAGTTTCTTCCTTAGTGATCTTGTCCAATCCTGGAGCTTCAGCTAGCTAGTTGTTTGTAGAGCACTTCTAAATTGACATCTCACGCATGATGCTAAGTAACAGAAGTCAGAAATAAAGGCAAATACTGTATGATCCCACTTAGATGTGGAATCTAAAAAAGCTGAACTCAAAAGAAACAGAGGGGGCACCTGGGTGGCTCAGTGGGTTAAACCTCTGCCTTCGGCTCAGGTCATGATCTCAGGGTCCTGGGATCGAGCCCCGCATCGGGCTCTCTGCTCAGCGGGGAGCCTGCTTCCCCTTCTCTCTCTGCCTGCCTCTCTGCCTACTTGTGATCTCTCTCTCTCTGTCAAATAAATAAATAAATAAATAATTTAAAAAAAATAAACAGAGTGAAATTGTGGTTTCCAGGGGCTGGCAGTGGGGGAAACGAGGAGCCATTGGTCAAAGGCTCTAAATTTCCAATTATAAGATGAATAAGTCCTTGGGGATCCAATGTACACCATGGTGACTATAGTTAACAACATTATATTATGCACTGGAAACTTGCAGGAGCACCTGGGTGGCTCAGTCGTTAAGCATGCGCCTTCGGCTCAGGTCACAATCCCTAGCCTGGCATTGGGCTCCCTGCTTGGCAGGAGGCCTGCTTCTCCCTCTTCCACCCCCACCCCCCCGCTTGTGTTCCCCCTCTTGCTGTGTCTCTCTGACAAATAAATAAAATCTTTAAAAAAAGAAAGGAAGTTGCTAAGAGAGTAGATCTTAAATGTTCTCACCCCCAAAAAAAGAGATGGTAATTTGTGACGGGTTGGAGATATTAGCAATATATAAATATATAAATGTATCAAATCAGCATAGCCATAAGCCCTAAACCTATACTATATGTCAAGTGTACCTCAATAAAACAAAACAAAAATAAACACCTCTCTTCTAAGCCTCAGACCCATATTTCCAACTGCCTAGTGTGTATGGTAGTATCTAGCATCCATACTGCTCTTTTTTTGGGGGGGGCAATGGGCAGAGGGAGAGAATCTGAAGCAGGCTCTATGC
>NW_022631470.1:0-74695 GCF_010015895.1 Lontra canadensis
ACGTGCCGAGACGACGCGGCCCAACCGGGAGTCCCGGCGCAAGGGAGTGTTCCCGGAGCAGAGTTGAGGGATGGGTTGCAGCCGGGCGTCAGCCTCCGCCTATACGGGCTTCTGGGGCCCCCAAGGGTGGTGCTGACCTCTGCTGGAGAACGAAGATTTCTCTCCCTCTGAGGCTTGTCCATGGCGCCGAAAGGCACGTTTTGTGCCGGGTAGGGAGGTAGTGTCCTGGCGCGGGACTCAGTGTTCCCCAGGAGGAGGCCACGAGGGACAGGACCTTGGTAACGGAAGGCTGAGGGAGCAGGTGAGGGTTCGTGTCCAGGGCTCGTGGAAGGCCAGCCCCAGTGGACAGGGCCATGTAGGGGACCAACGCAGGCTGAGGAGCAGGAGGCGACGCCCTCGCTGAAGCCTGACTCCCGGAGGGATTCCTGGCGGGGTTCGTGCGCGATGGCTCACGAGGCCCTGCCGGGCCCAGGGGACTGCCCTGAAGACGTGAGGCGCCCGAAACGAGTTCGCCGGGCGTTTTTCTGCCAATTCTCACGAGCGTTCTGCCCAAACCGGGATCAGTTTGGGCAGAACGCTCGTGAGAATTGGCCGGAGCTGGGCAGCCCAGCGGACTGCCCTGCTCCCCTTGGCCGAGGTCCCTTTCTCGCTCAGGGCCTGTTGCAGCCACCCGGATAACGCCCCCAACGAAGCGGCCTGAATGAGGTTCCCGGCTCAAGGGAGCATTCCCGGAACAGAGTTGAGGGACGGGTTGTGGCCGGGAGTCCACATACGCCTATACGGGCGGCTGTGGCGCCCAAGGGTGGGAATGACCTCAGTTGGGCAACGAAAGTTTCTCTCCCTCTGAGGCTTCTCTGGGGCGCTGAAAGCCACGTTTTATGCCAGGCTGGGAGGGGGATTCGTGGCGCGGGACTCAGGGTTCCCCAGGTGGAGGTCCCGAGGGACAGGACCCTGTCAACGGAAAGCTGAGGGAGCAGGTGATGGTTCGTGACCGGGGCTCCAGGCAGCCCAGTCCCCAGCGGACACAGCCAGGTAGGGGACCACCAGAGGCTGAGGAGCAAGAGGCATCGCCCTCGCTGGAGCCTGACTCCTGGAGGGATTCCTGGCAGAGTTTGGGCGCGATGGCTCACAAGGCCCTGCCAGGCCCAGGGGACTGCCCTGAAGACGTGAAGATATATAGGTTACTGCCTATGTTCTCCTCTAGGATTCTGATGGATTGCTGTCTCAAAGGGAAGTGTTCCCGGAACAGAGTTGAGGGATGGGTTGGGGCCGCACGTCCGCCTCTGCCTCTTGGCTCTGCTGGGGCACCCAAGGGTGGTGCTGACCTCTACGGGGGAACGAAGATTTCTCTCCCTCTGAGGCTTGCCAAGGAGACGAAAGGCACATTTTGCGCGGGGGAGGGAGGTGGAGTCATGTCATGGGACTCAGGATTTTCCAGGTTCAGGCCCCGAGGGACAAGACCCTGGAAAAGGAAGGCTGGGGGAGAAGGGGAGGTTTTGTCTCCGTGGTTCCGGCAGGCCCGGCCCCAGCGGACAGGGCCAGATAGGGGACCACCACAAGCTGAGGAGCAAGAGGCGTCACCCTTGCTGGAGCCTGACTCCCGGAGGGATTCTTGACCTGGTTAACATACGACACCTCTCGATGCCGCTCCAGGCCCAGGGGGCCAGCCTACAGACGAGTGGCACCCGAAGTGGGTTCGCTGGGCGTTTTCCGTCCAATTCTCACGAGCGTTCTGCCCAAACCGATTTCGGTTTGGGCAGAACGCTCGTGAGAATTGGCCAGCGCTGAGCAGCCTTGCGGACCGCCCTGTTCCCCTTGGCCGAGGGCCCTTTCTCGCTCGGGGCCTGTCTTGGCCACCTGGAAATTGCGCCCAGATGACGCGGCCCAACCGGTTATCCTCGCAAAGGAGAGCGATCCCGGAGCAGATTTGAGGGATGGGTTTGGGGCGCCTCCGCTTCTGCCTCTTCGCGCTGCTGGGGTCCCCAAGGGTGGTGCTGACCTCTGCGGGGAAATGAAGATTTCTCTCCCTCTGAGGCTTGTCCGTGGTGACAAAAGATACGTTTTGTGCCGGGGTGGGAAAGGGAGTCCTGTCGCGGGACTCAGGGTTCCCCATGTGGAGGCCCCGAGGGACAGGACACTGGAAACGAAAGGCTGAGGGAGCAGGCGAGGGTTCGTGTCCGGGGCTCTGGGAAGGCCCGGTCTTAGGGGACCAGCGCAGGCTGAGGAGCAAGAGGCGTCGCCCTAGCTGGAGCCTGACTCCCGGAAGACGTCCTGGCGGGGTTCGGACGTGACGTTTCACAAAGCCGAGCCAGGCCCAGGGGACTGCCCTAAAGACGTGTGGCGCCCGAAGTGAGTTCGCAGGGTGTTTTCTGGACATTTGTCACGAGCATTCTTCCCAAACCGGGATCGGTTTGGGTAGATCGCACATGAGAATTGGCCGGCCCTGGGCAACCCTGCGGACCTTCCTGCTCCCCGTATCCGAGGGCACTTTCTCCATTGGGGCCTATCGCGGCCACACGGAAAAGGCGCCCATACGACTCAGCCCAACAGGGGGTCCGGGATCGGTTTGGGCAGAACGCTCATGAGAATAGGCTGGCGCTGGGCAGCCCTGAGGACCTCCCTGCTCCCCTTGGCCGAGGGCCCTTTCTCGCTCGGGGCCTGTCGCGGCCACCCGGAAAACGCACAAAGACTATGCAGCCCAACCGGTTGTCCTTCAAAGGGGAGCGTTCGCGGAGCAGAATTGAGGGATGGGTTGGGGCCGCGCGTCCGCCTCTATCTCTTCGCGCTGCTGGGGCCCCCAAGTGTGGTGCTAACCTCTGCTGGGGAACGAAGATTTCTCTCCCTCTGAGGCTTGCCAAGGAGCCGAAAGGCACATTTTGCTCCGGGGTTGGAAGGGGAGTCCTGTCGCGGGACTCAGGGTTCCCCAGGTGGAGGCCCCGAGGAACAGGACCCTGTAAATGTAAGGCTGACGGAGCAGACGAGGATTTGTGTCTGGGGCTCAGGGAAGGCCAGGGCTTAGGGGACCACTGCAGGCTGAGGAGCAGGAGGCGTCCCCCTCGCTGGGGCCTGACTCCCGGAAGACTTCCGGCGGGGTTCGGACGCGACGTCTCACGAGGCCGGGCCAGGCCCAGGGGACTGCACTGAAGACGTTCAGCGATCCATGCGAGTTCGCCGGGGGTTTCCCGGCCAATTCTCACGTCCGTTCTGCCCAAACCGGGATCGGATTGGGCAGAACGCTCATGAGAATAGGCCGGCGCTGGGCAGCTCTGCGGACCGCCCTGCTCCCCTTGGCTGAGGACCCTTTCTGGCTCGGGGCCTGTTGCGGCCACCCGGAAAACGCGCCCAGACAACGCAGCCCTACCGGGGTTCCGTTGCAAGGGAGCGTTCCTGGAGCAGAGTTGAGCGACGGGTTGCAGCCGGGCGTCAACCTCCACCTCTCCGGCTGCTGGGACCCCCAACGGTCGTGCTGACCTCTGCTGCGGAACAAAGATTTCTCTCCCTCTGAGAATGCCCGTGGTGCCGAAAGGCACATTTTGCGCCAGGATTGGAGGTGGAGTCGTGTGGCGGGACTCAGGGTTTCCCAGGATCAGGCCCCGAGGGACAAGACCCTCTCAACGGAAGACTAAGGGAGCAGCCGAGGGTTCGTGTCCGGGACTCCAGGCAAGCCCATCTCCAGCGGACACAACCCAGAAGGGGATGACGAGAGGCTGAGGAGCAAGAGGCATCTCCCACGCTGGAGCCTGACTCCTGGAGGGATTCCTGTCGGCGTTCGGACAGACGGCTCGCGATGCCAGTCCAGACCCAGGGGGCTGGCCTGCGGACGTGGGGAGCCCGAAGCGAGTTCGATTGGCGTTTTCCGGCCAATTCTCACGAGCGTTCTGCCCAAACCGGGGTCGGTTTGGGCAGAATGCTCGTGAGAATTGGCCGGCATTGGGTAGCCCTGCGGTTCGCCAGGCTCCCCGTAGCCGGGGGCCCTTTCTCGCTCGGGGCCTGTCGTGGCCACCTGGAAAATGCACCGAGACGACGAAGCCCTACCGGGTGTCCTGGCAAAGAGGAGCGTTCCCGGCGCAGAGTTGAAGGATGGGTTTGGGCCGCATGTCAGCCTCTGCCTCTTGGCGCTGCTGGGGCCCCCAAGGGTGGTGCTGACATGTGCTGGGGAACGAAGATTTCTCTCCCTCTGAGGCTTGCCCGTGGAGCTGAAAGGCACGTTTTGCGCAGGGGTGGTAGGTGGAGTCGTGTCGCGGGACTCAGGGTTTCCCAGGTTCAAGCCCCGAGGGACAAGACCCTGAAAACGGAAGGCTGAGGGAGCAGGCGAGGGTTCTTGTCCGCGGTTCTGGGCAGGCCCGGCCCCAGTGGACAGGGCCAGATATGGGACCACCACAGGCTGAGGAGCAAGAGGCGTGCCCTCGCTGGAGCCTGACTCCCGGGAGACTTCCTGGCAGCGTTCGGACGTGACGTCTCTCGAGGCCGGGCCAGGCCCAGGGGCCGGCCTACAGACGAGAGGCGCCCGAAGCGTGTTCGCTGGGCGTTTTCTGGCCAATTCTCACGAGCGTTCTGCCCACACCGGGATCGGTTTGGGCAGAACGCTCGTGAGAATTGGCCGGCGCTGGGCAGCCCTGCGGACCGCCCTGCTCCCCTTGGCCGAGGGCCCTTTTGCTCGGGGCCTGCCGTGGCCACCCGAAAAACACGCCCAGATGACGTGGTCCAGCCGATTGTCCTCGCAAAGGAGAGCGATCCCGGAGCAGATTTGAGGGATGGGTTGGGGGCGCCTCCGCTTCTGCCTCTTCACGCTGCTGGGGTCCCCAAGGGTGGTGCTGACCTCTGCGGGGAAACGAAGATTTCTCTCCCTCTGAGGCTTGTCCGTGGTGACGAAAGATACGTTTTGCGCCAGGGTGGGAAGGGGAGTCCTATTGCAGGACTCAGGGTTCCCCATGTAGAGGCCCCGAGGGACAGGACACTGGAAACGAAAGGCTGAGGGAGCAGGCGAGGGTTCGTGTCCGGGGCTCTGGGAAGGCCCGGTCTTAGGGGACCACCACAGGCTGAGGAGCAGGAGGCGTCGCCCTTGCTGGAGCCTGACTCCCAGAAGACTTTCTGGCGGGTTTCGGACGGGACGTTTCACGAAGCTGGGCCAGGCCCAGGGGACAGCCCTGAAGACGTGCGGCTCCTGAAGTGAGTTTGCAGGGTGTTTTCTGGCCATTTCTCACAAGTGTTCTGCCCAAACCGGGATTAGTTTGGGTAGATCGCACGTGAGAGTTGGCCGGCGATGGGCAGCCCTGCGGAACGCCCTGCTCCCCGTATCCGAGGGCACTTTCTCGATCGGGGCCTGTCACGGCCACACGGAAAAGGCGCCCATACGACTCAGCCCAACCGGGGGTCCGGGATCGGTTTGGATAGAACGCTCGTGAGAATTGGCCGGCATTGTGTAGCCCTGCTGACCGCGTTGCTCCCCGTAGACGAGGGCCCTTTCTTGCTCGGGTCCTGTGGCAGCCACCTGAAAATGCGCCGAGACGACGCAGCCCAACCGGGTGTCCTGGCAAAGAGGAGCTTTCCCGTAGCAGAGTTGATGGATGGGTTGGGACCGCGCGTCGGCCTCTGTCTCTTGGCGCTGCTGGGGTCCCCAAGTTTGGTGCTGACCTCTGCTGGGGAACGAAGATTTCTCTTCCTCTGAGGCTTGCCAACGAGGCGAAAGGCACGTTTTGCGCCAAGATGGGAGGTGGAGTCGTGTCGCGGGACTCAGGGTTCCCCAGGTTTAGGTCCCGAGGGACAAGACCCTGGAAACGGAAGGCTGAGGGAGCAGGCGATGGTCGTGTCTGGGGCTCCGTGCAGGCCTGTCCCCAGCAGACATGGCCAGGTAGGGGACCACCAGAGGCTGAGGAGCAAGAGGCATCGCCCTTACTGGAGCCTCACTCCCAGAGGGATTCTTAACCTGGTTAAGACACCATGCCTCGCGAGCCGGTCCAAGACCAGTGTGCCGGCCGACAGACGAGTGGCGGCCGAAGCGAGTTCGCCGGGAGTTTTCCGTCCAATTCTCACGAGAGTTTTGCCCAAACCGAAATCGGTTTGGGCAGAACGCTCGTGAGAATTGGTCGGCACTGGGCAGCCTGCGGACCGCCCTGTTCCCCTTGGCCGAGGGCCCTTTTTCGCTCGGGGCCTGACGCGGCCACCGGGAAAATGCGCCCAGACGACGTGGCCCAACCGGGGTTCCTGGCTCAAGGGAGCATTCCCGGAGCAGAGTTGAGCGAAGGGTTGCGGCCGGGCGTCCACCTCCGCCTATATGGGCGGCTGGGGCGCCCAAGGGTGGGATGACCTCAGTTGGGCAACGAAAGTTTCTCTCCCTCTGAGGTTTCTCTGGAGCGCCGATAGCCACATTTTGTGCCAGGCTGGGAGGGGGATTCGGGGCGCGGGACTCAGGGTTCCCCAGGTGGAGGTCCCGAGGACAGGACCCTGTCAACGGAAGGCTGAGTGAGCAGGCGATGGTTCGTGTCCGGGGCTCCGTGCAGGCCTGTGCCCAGCGGACACAGCCAGGTAGGGGACCACCAGAGACTGAGGAGCAAGAGGCATCGCCCTCATTGGAACCTGACTCCCAGAGGGATTCCTGGCGGCATTCGGACGCGATGGCTCGCGATGCCAGAACAGGCCCAGGGGGCTGGCCAGCAGATGTGGGGAGCCCGAAGCGAGTTCGCCGGCGTTTTCCGGCTAATTCTCACGAGCGTTCTGCCTCAACCGGGATCGGTTTGGGCAGAACGCTCGTGAGAATTGGCCGGCATTGGGTAGCCCTGCGGACCGCCCTGTTCCCCTTGGCCGAGGGCCCTTTCTTGGTCGGGGCGTGTCGCGGCCACCTGGAAAATGCGCCGAGACGACGCAGCCCTACCGGGTGTCCTGGCAAAGAGGAGCGTTCCCGGAGCATAGTTGAGGGATGGGTTGGGGGCGCGTCCGCCTCTGTCTCTGAGCGCTGCTGGGGCCCCCAAGGGTGGTGCTGACCTCTGCTGGGAAACGAAGACTTCTCTCCCTCGGAGGCTGGTCCGTGGTGACGAAAGGCACGTTTGGCGCAGGGGTGGGAAGGGGACTCCTGTCGCGGGACTCGGGGTTCCCCAGGTGGAGGCCCCAGGCTACAGGACCCTGGAACGGAAGGCTGAGGGAGCAGGCGAGGGTTCGTGTCCGGGGCTCTGGGAAGGCCCGGTCTTAGGGGACCAGCGCAGGCTGAGGAGCAAGAGGCGTCGCCCTCGCTGGAACCTGACTCCCGGAAGACTTCCTGGTGGGTTTTGGACGCGACGTCTCAAGAGGCCCGGCCAGGCCCAGGGGATTGGCCTGAAGACGTTCGGTGCCCCAAGTGCGTTCGCCGGGTGTTTTCTGGCCAATTCTCACGAGCGTTCTGCCCACACTGGGATCGGTGTGGGCAGAACGCTCGTGAGAATTGGCCCGGCGTTGGGCAGCCCTGCGGACCGCCTTCTCCCCGTAGCCGAGGGCCCTTTCTCCCTCGGGGCCTGTCGCGGCCACCCGGAAAACACGCCCAGACGACTCAGCCCAACCGGGGGTCCGTTGCAAGGGAGCGTTCCCGGAGCAGAGTTGAGGGACGGGTTGCGGCCGGGCGTCAGCCTCCGCATCTTCGTGCTGCTGGGTCCCCCAAGGGTGGTGCTGACATCTGCTGGGGAACGAAGATTTCTCTCCCTCTGAGGTTTGCCCGTGGCCCCCAAAGGCCCGCTTTGCGCCTTTGGGATGGGAGGTGGAGTGGTGTCGCGGGACTCAGGGTTCCCCAGGTTCAGGCCCAGAGGGACAAGACCCTGGAAAGGGAAGGCTGAGGGAGCAGGTGAGGGTTCGTGTCCTGGGCTCTGGGAAGGCCCAGCCTTAGAGGACCACCACAGGCTGAGGAGCAAGAGGCGTCGCCCTCGCTGGAGCCTGACTCCCGCAAGACTTCCTGGCGGGGTTCGGACGCGACGTATCACAAGGCCAGCCCAGGCCCCGGGGACTGCCCTGAAGACGTTCGACGCCTCAAGAGAGTTCGCCGGTCATTTTCCGGCCATTTCTCTCAAGCGTTCTGTCCAAACCGGGATCGGTTTGAGCAGAACCCTTGTGAGAATTTACCGGCGTTGGGCAGCCCTGCGGACCAAACTGTTCCTCGTAGCCGAGGGCCCTTTCTCGCTCAGGGCCTGTTGTGGCCACCCGGAAAACGTACTCAGACGACTCAGTCCAACCGGAGTTCCGTTGCAAGGGAGCATTCCCGGAACAGAGTTGAGGGACGGGATGTGGCCGGGCATCAGCCTCCGCCTCTTCGGGCTACTGGGGCCCCCAAGCGTGGTGCTGACCTCTGTTGGAGAACGAAGATTTCTCTCCCTCTGAGCCTTGTCCGTGGCGCCGAAAGGCACGTTTTGTGGGCATGGGAGGTGGAGTCGTGTAGCGGGACTCATAATTCCCCAGGTTCAGGCCCTGAGAGACAGGACCCTGGAAAAAGAAAGCTGAGGGTGCAGGCGAGGTTTCGTGTCCACGGTTCCGGGCAGGCCCGGCCCCAGGGGAGAGGGCCAGGTAGGGGACCACCACAGGCTGAGGAGCAGGAGGCGTAGCCCTCGCTAGAGCCTGACTCCCGGAAGGCTTCCTGGCGGGGTTCGGATGCGACCGCTCCAGAGGCCGGGCAAGGGCCTGGGGGCGGCCCTGCATACATGTGGCGCCCGAAGAGAGCTTGCCGGGCGTTTTTCGGCCAATTCTCATGAGCGTTCTGCCCAAACCGGGATACGTTTCGGCAGAACGCTCGTGAGAATTGGCCGGCGTTGGGCAGCCCTGTGGACCACCCTGCTCCCCGTGGCCGAGGGTCATTTATGGCTCGGGGCCTGTCGGGGTCACCCGGAAAACGACCCTAGACGATTTGGTCAACCCTGGCGCCCCGGAGCTCGGGAGCATTCCCCGTGCAGTGTTGAGGGATGGGTTGCGGGCAGGCTTCTGCCTCCGACTTTTCGGGCGGTTGGGGCGCCCAAGGGTGGGGCTGACCTCGTTTGGGGAACAAAGTTTTCTCTACCTCTGAGGCTTGTCCGATGTGTTGAAAGGCACGGTTTCTGCCGGTGTCGACGGGGAGTCGTGGCGCGGGACTCAGGGTTTCCCAGTTGGAAGATGCAAGGGATAGGACCCTGCACACAGAAGGCTGAGAGAGCATGCGAGGGTTCATGTACAGGGCTTGGGACAGGCTCGGCCCCAGCGGACAGAGCCAGTTAAGGACCCACCACAGGCTGAGGAGCAGGAGGCATCGCCCTCCCTGGAGCCTGACTCCAGGAGGGCTTCCTGGCAGGGTTCGGAAGCGACTGCTAATGAGGCTCAGGAGAATTGGCCGGCGCTGGGCAGCCCTATAGAAAACCCTGCTCCCCGTGGCCGAGGGCCCTTTCTCGTTCGGGGCCTGTCACGGCCACCCAGAAAAAGGGCCGAGACGACGCGGACCACCCAGGGGCCCCGGCACAGGGGAGCGTTGCCAGGGGAGAGTTGAGGGACTGGTTGTGGCCGGGCATCCGCATCCATCTTCTCAGGAGGCTGGAGCGCCCAAGGCTGGGACTGACCTCATTTGGGGAACGAAGGTCTATCTTCCTCTGAGGCTTTTCCGGAGCGCCAAAATGCAGGGTTTGCGTGGGGTGGGGGGGGGGGGAGTCGTGGCGCGGGACTCAGTGTTCCCCAATTGGAGGCCCCGATGGACAGGACCCTGGAAACAGAAGGCTGAGGGAGCAGGAGAGGGTTCGTGTCCAGGGCTCGGGGGAGGCCCGGCCCCAAAGGACATGGACAGGTAGGGGACCAGCACAGGCTGAGATGCAGGAGGCGTCGCCCTCGCTGGAGCCTGACTCCCGGACAGCTTCCTGGCTGGGTTCCGACGTGACGCCTCGCGAGGTCGGTCAAGGCCCAGGGGACTGCCCTGCTGATGTGTGGCGCCCGAAGCGAGTTCGCCGGGCATTTTCCAGCCAATTCTCACGAGCGTTCTGCCCAAACCAGGATCAGTTTGGGCAGAACGCTCGTGAGAATTGGCCGGTGTTGGGCAGTGCTGCGGACCACCCTGCTCCCCATGGCCGAGGAACATTTCTCGCTCGGGGCCTGTCACGGCCACCCGGAAAACACGCCTAGGCGACACGGCCCAACCGGGGGTCCAGGCGCAAGCGAGCATTCCCGGAGCAGAGTTGAGGGAAGGGTTGTGGCCATGTGTCCGCCTCTGCCTATTCGAGCGGTGGGGCGCCCAAAGTTGGGGCTGAACTCAGTTGGGGAACCAAGGTTTCTCTCCCTCTGAGGCTTGTCTGGAGTGCCGAAAGTGCAATGGGGTGGAAGGGGGAATCGTCGCATGGGACTCAATGTTCCGCATTGGGTGGCCCCGAGGGACAGGACCCTGGAAACTCAAGGCTGTGGGAGAAGGCGATGGTCTGTGTCTGGGCCTCGGGGCAGGTCTGGGCCTTGGGGCAAGCCCGGCCCCAGCAGACAGGGCCAGGTAGTGGACCACCACAGGCTGAGGAGCAAGAGGTGTAGCCCTCGCTGGAGCCTGACACCAAGGGGGCTTCTTGGCAGGGTTTGGACATGACAGCTCGCGAGGCCGGGCCAGGACCTGGGGGTGGCCCTGCAGACATGCGGCGCCCGAATCGAGTTCTTTGGGCATTTTCTGGCCAATTCTCTCTAGCGTTTGACCCAATCTGGGATCAGTTTGAGCAGAATGCTCGTGAGAATTGGCCGGCATTGGACAGTCCTGCAAACAGCCCTGCTCACCATGGCCTAGGGCCCTTTCTCGCTTGGGGCCAGTCGCACCCACCTGAAAACGCGGTGAGAAGACGAGGCCCAACTGGGGGTCACGGCAAAGGGGAGCGTTCCCGGAGCAGAGTTGAGGGACGGGTTGGTGCCGGACGTCTGCCTCCACCTATTTGGGATGCTGGGGCCCCCAATAGTGCAGCTGACCTCTGTTGGGGACCGAAGGTTTCTCTCCATCTGAGGCTTTTCCGGAGCACTGAAAGGCACGGTTTGTGCCGGAGTGGGATGGGGAGTCGTGGTGCGGGTCTCAGGTTCCCCAGTTGGAGGCCTCGAGTGACAGGACCCTGGAAACGGAAGGATGAGGGAGCAGGCGAGGGTTCGTGTCAGGGGCATGGGGAAGGCCCGGCCCCAGCGGACAGGCCAGGTAGGGCACCACCACAGGCTGAGGAGCAGGAGGCATCGCCCTCGCTGGAGCCTGACTCCCCGAGGGCTTCCAGGTGGGGTTCGGACGCGACCGCTCACGTGGCTGGGCCAGGACCAGGGGGCGGCCATGCACATATGCGGTGCCTGAAGCGAGTTTGCCAGGCGTTTTCCGGCCAATTCTCAAGAGGGTTCTGCCCAAACCGATCCCGGTTTGGGCAGAACGCTCGTGAGAATTGGCCGGCGTTGGGTAGTCCTGCGGACAACCCTGCTCCCCGTGGCCGAGGGCCCTTTCTCGCTCAGGGCCTGTTGCGGCCACCCAAAAAAAGCGCCGAGATGACGCGACCCACCCGGGGGTCCCAGCGCAAGGGAGCATTCCCAGAGCAGAGTTGAGAGATGGGTCGCGGCCGGGCGTCCGCCTCCTCCTATTCGAGCGGCTGGGGCACCCAAGGGTGGGGATGACCTCAGTTGGGGAACGAAAGTTTCTCTCCCTCTGTGGCTTCTCCGGAGGGCCGAAAGGCATGGTTTACGCCAGGGGGGTAGAGGGAGTCGTGGCACGGGGCTCAGGAATCCCCAGTTGGTGGCCCTGAGCAACAGGACCCTGAAACGGAAGGCTGAGGGAGCAGGCGAGGGTTCATGTCCGGAGCTCGGGGCAGGCCTGGCCCCAGCGGACAGGGCCAGGTAGGGGACCACCACAGGCTGAGGAGCAGGAGGCGCCGCCCTCGCTTTAGCCTGACTCCTGGAGGGCTTACTGGCGGGGTTAGGACGCGACCTCTCGTGAGGCCGGGCCAGTCTTAGGGGGCGGCCATGCAGAGGTCCAGCGCCCAAAGAGATTACGCCTGACATTTTCCGGCCAATTCTCACGAGCATTCTGCCCAACCGGGATCGGTTTGGGCAGATGTTCATGAGAATTGCCGGCGTTGGGCAGCCCTGCGGACCGCCCTGCTCCCCGTGGCTGAGGGCCATTTCTCGCTCAGGCCTGTCTCAGCCATCCAGAAAACACGCCGGGACGACGTGGCCCACCGTGGGGCCCCGGTGTATGGGAGCGTTCCCGGAGCAGAGTTGAGGGTCGGGTTGCGGCCGGGCGTCCGCCTAACCATACTCGGGCAGCTGGGGCGCCCAAGACTAGGGCTGACCTCAGTCGGGGAATGAAGGTTTCTATCCCACTGAGGATTGTCCGGAGCGTCTAAAGGCACGGTTTGCGCTGGGGTGGGAGGGAGAGTCGTAGCGCGGGAATTAATGTTTCCCAGTTGGAGTCCCCGAGGGACAGGACCCTGGAAACTGAAGTCTGAGGGAGCAGGCGAGGGTTCGTGTCTGGGGCTCAGGGCAGGCCCGGCCCCAGCGGAGTGGGCCAGGTTGGGGACAACCACAGTCTGAGGAGCAGGAGGCATCACCCTCGCTGAAGCCTGACTCCCGTAGGGCTTTCTGGAAGGTTTTGGAGGCGACCACTTGCGAGGCCTGCCAGGCCCAGGGGCCGGCCCTGCAGACGTGTGGCGCCCAATGCAAGATCGCTGTGCATTTTCTGGCCAATTCTCACGAGCGTTCCACCCAAACTGGGATCGGTTTGGGCGGAATGCTTGTGAGAATTGGATGGCTTTGGGCAGCACTGCTAACCGCCCTGCTCCCCCCGGCCGAGGGCCCTTTCTGGCTCAGGGCCTCTAGTGGCACCCAGAAAATGCGCTGAGACAACGCAGCCCACCCAGGGGTCCCGGCGCAGGGGATCATTCCCGGAGCAGAGTTGAGGGACAGGTTGCGGCCGGGAATCCGCCCGCGCCTTTTCAGTCACCTGGGGCGCCCAAGGGTGGGACTGACCTCAGTTTGTGAACGAAGGTTTCTCTCCCTCTGAGGTTTGTCCGGAGCATCGAAAGGCACAGATTGCACCGGGGTGGGAGTGGGAGTCGTGTCATGGGCCTCAGGTTTTCCCAGTTGGAGGACCCGAGGGACAGGACCCTGGAAACGGAATGCTAAGGGAGCAGGCGAGGATTCGTGTCCGGGGCTCGGGGCAGGGCCGGCCCCAGGGGACAGGGCCAGGTAGGGGACCACCACAGGCTGAGGAGCAGGAGGCGTCGCCCTCTCTAGAGCCTGACTCCCGAAGGGCATCCTGGTATGGTTCAGAAACAACCGCTCGCGAGGCTGGGCCAGGCCCAGGGGGAGGCTCTACAGTCGTTTGGTGCCCGAAACAATTTTGCCGGACATTTTCCAGCCACTCCTCTCGAGCGTTCTTCCCAAACCGTGTTTGGCAGGCCTTCGTATCTCCCTGCTTCCTGTGACCGAGGGCCCTTTTTCGCTCGTGTTCTGTCGCAGCCACCCGGAAAACATGCAGAGACGACGCGGCCCACCCGGGGGCCCTGGAGCCGAGTTGACGGACAAGTAACAGCTGGGTGTCCGCCTCCACCTCTTCGTGTGGCTGGGGCACTCAAGGGTGGGGCTGACCTCAGCTGGGGAACGAATGTTTTTCTCCCTCTGAGGCTTCTCCGGAGCGACGAAAGGCATCGTTTGCACCGGGGTGGGAGGGGTAGTTGTAAAGCGGGACTCAGTGTTCCCCATTGGGAGGCCCCAAGGGACAGGTCCCTGGAAAGGGAAGGCTGAGGGAGCAGGCGAGTGTTCATGTCCGGGGCTGAGGCAGGCTCGATCCCAGCGGACAGGGCCCGGTAGGGGAACACCACAGGCTGAGGAGCAGGAGGCTTCACCCTGGCTGGAGACTGACTCCCGGAGGGATTCCTGGCGGGGTTCGGACGGGACTACTCGCGAGCCTGGGCCAGGCCCTGGAAGCGGCCCTGCAGAGGTGGGGCTACAGAAGAGAGTTCGCCGGGCGTTTTCCGACAAAACTCACAAGCATTCTGTCCAAACCGGGATCGGTTTGGGCAGAAAGCTCGTGAGAATTATCCAGCGTTGGGCAGTCCTGCAGACTGCCCTGCTCCCTGTGGCCAAGGGCCCTTTCTCGCTCGGGGTCTATCATGGGCACCCGGAAAATGCGCCCAGACATTGCGGCCCACGAGGGGACCCTGGCGCAGGGGAGCATTCCTGGAGCAGAGTTGAGGGACGGGTTTCGGCTGGGCATCCGCAACCGCCTATTCGGGCACCTGGGGCGCCCACGGTGGGGCTGACCTTAGTTGGGGAACGAAGTTTTCTCTCCCTCTGAGGCTTATCGGGAGTGCTGAAAGGCAAGGTTTGCGCCGGTGTGGGAGGGGGGTTAGTGGTGCGGGACTCAGTGTTCCTCATTGGGAGGCCCCGAGGGACAGGACCCTGGAAATGGAAGGTTGAGGGAGCAGGCAAGGGTTCGTGTCCGGGGCTGGGCAGACCCAGCCCCAGCGGACAGGGCCAGGTAGGGGACCACCAGAGGCTGAGGAACAGGAGGTGTCGCCCTAGCTGGAGAATGACTCCCGGAGGGCTTCCTGGCAAGGTTCAGACGATACGGCTCGAAACCCGGGCCAGGAGCAGGGGGCGGCCCTGCAGACTTGCGGGGTCTGAAGGGAGTGCGCCGGGCATTTTCTGGCTAATTCTCACAAGCGTTCTGCATAAAATCTTGCCCACCAAATGACAAGACTAACACTAGGAAAGGCTCTATGCAGATACCAGCGAAGGAACCATATCCAAATCTAGATAGGATAACTAGGAATCAAGAAAGAAAGGCAGGTCACTTCAAAACAATGAAAATCCTGGAACAGAAATATCCAAGGAGAAACCCGTCAGCCAATCAACACATGGAAAGATTCCTAACCTCCTCAGTGATCACAAAAGAGCAAAGGAAAACACAAGGTGTTCGTGCTGACCCAGAGAAGGCAGACCCAAAAACGTGTTGCTTCATCTAACGGATTGCATCGTGAAAAACTGATTGAATCATGGAGTGGGGCACCTGGGTGGCTTCCCAGCAGACCCCGTGAAGCATCTGCTTTCTGCTGGGGTCCTGATGCCAGGGTCTTGGGATCAAGCCCTGCCTGGGGCTCTCTGCTCAGCAGGAAGCCTGCTTCTCCCTCTCCCACTTGGCCTGCTTCTACTCCCTCCTCAATACTTGGGCTCCCTCTCTCACTGTCTCTCTCTTTCTGTCAAATCCGTCAATCGATCAACCCATGCCTTCAATTCAAGAAGGAAAACTCAAATGTTGACGCATGGGGTCCTAATGAACAACAAGAATATTGCGGGTTTTTTTTATGATTTCTTTAAAGATTGTATTTCTTCCTGTGACAGACAGAGACGAGAAGTAGGTGGAGAGAGGCAGGCAGAGAGAGAGGGGAAAACAGGCTCCCTGCTCAGCCAAGAGCCAGATGCAGGGCTGGGTCCGCAGGCCGGTGCCTGGCCAGGTCCAACGTGAAGCCCCGCAGCAGCTCTGACAGTCCCATGGGGATCTCCCTGCACAGCCTGCCTGCCCCCCCACCCAAGCGGGCGCCTGGGCGCCGCCCTCAGCTCCTCCCTGGACCGATCTGCGACCCCGCCCCTGCAAGCGAGCTCGCTCAGGTGGCGCTGGAGGCGCTACTCACTGCTAGCGCTGGGGTTCCTGGGGCTCAGCTTCTCCCTGTGGCGGCGGCGGTTAAGGGAGCTCGGCCCTGAGTGGTTGGGCAGCATCTGAGGCTCCTTCTGCTTTCCCCGGTGCTGGTCGCTTCTCTCCCCACCCCTCCAACTCTCCAGCCTTGTTCATTTCTGTGAAGGGTTTTCCTTGTTTGTTTTAGGGAAAGGACACACGTGTGTGGGGGAGGTGGGAAAGGCAGGACCAAGAGAGAGTCCTAGTGGACTCTGCCCTGAAACTAGAGCTTGCCTCAGGGCTCAATGGCAAGAGCCTGAGATCATCAGCTCAGGTAGAATTAAGACCTGGGCATGTCACTGAGGGAGCCGCCCAGGTGCCCCTCAGCTCTTTTTGACCAATTTCTGGAGATGGGCACCTGCGTGGCTCCCTTGAGTGAGCTACTGGCTTGGGCTCAGGTCTTGACCTGGGACTTGCAGGATCTCCTCCCGCCCAGGGCTCCCAGCTCCATGGGGAGTCTGCTTCTCCCTCTGACCTTCTCCTCTCTCATGCTCTCTCACTCATTCTCTCTCAAATCAAGAAAGGAAATCTTTCAAAGAAATGTCTTGAGCCTTTTTTAGGGGCTTGAATATGGTTGATCTCAATGAGTTTTCTCATCAGATGCAGACACCTTGAGGATGAGCATTCTTTGTTTTAATTTTTTTAATATTTTTTCATCTTAACAGTATTCATTATTTTTGTACCACACCCAGTGCTCCATGCAATCCGTGCCCTCTACAATACCCACCACATGGATCCCTCAACCTCTTACCTCCGCCCCTTCAAAACCCTCAGATTGTTTTTCAGAGTGCATAGTCTCTCATGGTTCACCTCCCCTTCCAATTTCCCTCAACTCCCTACTCCTCTCCATCTCTCCCTTGTCCTCCATGCTGTTTGTTATGCACCACACATAAGTGAAACCATATGATAATTTACTTTCTCTGCTTGACTTGTTTCACTCAGCATCATCTCTTCAGGTCCTGTCCATGTTGCTACAAAAGTTGGGTATTCATTCTTTCTGATGGAGGCATAATACTCCATAGTGTATATGGACCACATCTTCCTTACCCATTTGTCCGTTGAAGGACATCTTGGTTCTTTCCACAGTTTGGCGACTGTGGACGTTGCTGCTATAAACATTGGGGTATCAATGTTTTTTTTTTTTCCAATTCCCCATGAGCTTCTGCTTGGTTTCTTTTCCTCTAACAAGGTTTGTATTTGTTTTCTAGGGGTGCTATTACAAGATACCACAAGCCTAGTGGCTGAAACAACAGAAGTGGACAGTGTCACAGTTCTAGAGGCTACAATGTTGGTAGGCCATGCTCCTTCTGTAGGTATTAAGGAAGGATCTGTTCCAGGCCCCTCTCCCAGCTTGAACAATTGCCGTAGCTTTGGACTTCTTCACATGGGCTTCTCCCTCAAAGTATATCTGTGTATCCCCAGTTTCCCTTCTTAGAAGGACACAAGTCCTCCTGAATTCGGGGCCCAGTCTATTCAACTATGACCTTATCCTAGCTAGTTACATCTCCAGGGACCCTATTTCCAAATAAGGTCACAATCCCAGGTGCTGGGGTTTAGGATTGGCATAGTTTATATGCATACACACACACACACACACACACACACACGTATGTGCGTATATATATATTTATATATATATATTCTTTTTTATTTTTATACTTTTTTGCCTAATAAAACATTTTTGTTCAGAATCTTAGTCTTCCTTCCTTTCCTTACAAGGTTATTCGCATGCTTTTGGTGCCTCCTGAACAATTCGACCACCTCTACCTCCTCATCACCATGAAAGTTATTGTTTCCTAATATCGTCTGCCATTTTTTTAAAAACAGTTGGCATCTTTTTGGAGTTTACAATTTTTTTTGGTATTGAGTATCTGTTTGTAGGCTCATGAAGGTGACTTTCCTTCTACTCTTTCCTTCTGAATTTGTTGTTTTTTTTTTTTTGAAAGGAAATTCTCTAGTCCTTTCAAAGAAGGACCTATAAAAACTAAATAGTTCTTCTTTGTACGTCTACATTCCTTTTTCTGATTTTGTATGTACATGGAGTGACCATAGATTTGGGAGCTGACAGCATTTATCAACATACAAAATGAAAATTAAATAAATTAAATTTAAATTATTTTAAATTAAATACATTTAGTTTAATTTAAAATTAAAAATTTAAGTTAAATACATTTAATGAGAAAAATGTATTTTTAAAAGTGGATCAAAAAGAGATGAAGCAAACAAATTGCAAGACAACAGACAAAATTTGAGGGGCTCAGTCATTTCATGAAAGGTCAATGGTTTCTATACTCTAATGAAAAGATTAAAATTGGTTAGATTGCATCAATACTCACATACACACATAATGATGTGCTGCTTCTACGAGATACAGAATCAGCTCACCAAGGCAGAAGCCAAATTCGGTAGTATTGAACACCTAAAATTGAACAACACTCCTACCAAATGAGAAGGGGACGTCCTAGCGAGTATAAGTGATGGAGGAAACAGTGAAGGCATAACAACTGGGAAAAAAGGAGTGAAATTTGTATAGAAAGATATTCTAAGAGAATGGACAAAGTATTAGAATCAGGAAGTGAATTCCTCAAAGTCATCAGATATAAGTTAACAATTCAGAAAACTTCATGGTAGTTCTGAGACATACGAACAAAGGTTGAAAAATCCTATTGATGAAAGCACCAAAATGAAGACTTCATCTATCCCAAGACTTTTTACAGTCTCTTCCCAGCAAGCCTCCACCCAGAACAGCATCAAAGATGACTAAGGGGAATTTCAGATCTGAATCAATGGGATGTCCAATATGTTAATATGTTACCTGGGTTAATAGAACTGGTTCATAGATTGGATGATCGTTATTGTAATGTTTGAATGGACCCCGCTTTGATGGAGAGATCCAATGCTATTGCATCCTCCTAGCTATCCAGTGCCTGTGTATGTGGATAAGCCAATTCTTCGATTTCCATGGAAACGAAAGGGACTGGTCATTTCCCAGCAAATCTGAAGAAAGGAGGGAGAGCAAGAGTGAGGGAGAAAGAGAGTGAGAGGAGAATCTGATTGGATAGGATTTCTTACAAAAGGACTCTTGAAATGACCAGAGAAAACAGACAAACAGAGAAGGGCAGACTCTGACAAAGCGGTGCTCAACGATGTGAATATCCACATGGAACGTAAGAGCCTAAAACGCTATTCCAGACTGATGTCGCCGGAATAGGAAAGAGGACATCAGAAATTTCCTGGAAGATACAAGATGAAAACATTTTGAGGACCTGGGGGAGGTGGCAGAGATGAGTGGAACAGGACACCCAAAACGGGAAGCACAAGAAAGGTTGGGAAGTTGGACTCTACTCATTCCAAGTTTCAAAACAAAAAATCTTGCCCACCACATGACAAGACTAACACAAGGAAAGGCTCTATGGAGATACCAGCTAAGGAACTGTATCCAAATCTAGATAGGATTGCTAGGAATCAAGAAAGAAAGGTAGGTCACTTCAAAACAATGAAAATTTGGACAAGAGACCATAGAAAGACACCCGATAGAATGAACAGAGAAAGAAGACCTTTCAGAACCACAAAGGATCCATTTCGAAAGACATGGCCATCCTCAAGGTGTCTGCATCCAATGAGAAAAGTCATCATTGAGATCCACCTCACTGTAGCCCATAAAACAATGCTCAAGAAATTTCTTGGAAAGATGTTCGTTCTAGATTTGAGAGAGAATGAGTGAGAGAGAGCATGAGAGAGGAGAAGGTCAGAGGGAGAAGCAGACTCCCCAAGGAGCTGGGAGCCCCAGGCGGGTCGAGATCCTGCAAGTCCGGGGTCATGACCTGAGCCCAAGGCAGTGGCTCAACCAACGGAGCCACGCAGGCGCCCGTCTCCAGAAAGTGGTCCACAAGACCTGAAGGGCACCTGGGCGGCACCCTCAGTGAGGTGCCCAACTCTTGGTTCTGGCTCCGGTGGTGATGTCAGGCTCTTGAGATTGAGCCCTGAGGCAAGCTCTAGGCTCAGGGCAGAGTCCACTAGGACTCTCTCTTGGTCCTGCCCTTCCCACCTCCCCCACTCCCGTATGCTCATTCCTGAAAACAAACAAGGAAAACCCTTCACAGAAATGAACAAAGGTTAAGAGTGGGAGTTGTGGGGAGAGATTGAGATTCGAGCAGCCCAGGGGCGAGCGGGAGGAGCCTGAGATGCTGCCCGCCCTCCCAGGGCCGCACTCCCTCAGTCACCGCCGCCCCCGCCGCCGCAGCAGGGAAGAGCTGAGCACCCAGAGCCTTGGCGCTATTGGCGAGTAGCCAGCGCCTCCAGCGCCATCTGAGCACGCTGGCTTGGGGGGGCGGGGCTGCAGATTGGTCCAGGCAGGAGGCTAGAGAGGCACACAGGGGCCTGCCTGCGGGGGAGGGGCAGGCAGGATGTGCAGGGAGATCCCATGGGACTGTCGGAGCTGCTGCAGGGTTTCACGGTGGACGTGGCCAGGCACCGGCCTGCGGACCCAGCCCTGCATCTGGCTCTTGGCTTAGCAGGCAGCCTGTTTTCCCCTCTCTCTCTGCCTGCCTCTCTCTACTTACTTCTCATCTCTGTCTTTCAAAGGAAGAAATAAAATCTTAAAAACACATCACGAAACAACCCTCAAGAGTCTTGTCGTTCATTAGGAACCCATGCATCCACATTTTCTTTTTACTTCTCTCATTGAAGAAATTGGTTGATGGATTGACGGATTGGACAGAAAGAGAGACACAGTGAGAGAGGGAGCCCAAGTAGAGTGGAGGGAGTCCAAGCAGAGAGGAGGGAGTCCAAGCAGGGCAAGTAGGAGAGGGAGAAGCAGGCTTCCTGCTGAGCAGAGAGCCCCAGGCAGGGCATGATCCCAAGACCCTGGCATCAGGACCCCAGCAGAATGCAGATGCTGCACAATGAAGCCACCCAGCTGCCCCACTCCATGATTCAATCAGTTTTGCACTCTCCAATCCGTTGGATTTAGCAACACTTTTTGGGTCTGCCTTCTCTGTGTTAACACTAACACATTATGTTTTCCTCTGTTCTTTTGTGATCACTGAGGATGTTAGGAAGCTTTTCATGTGTTTCTTGGCTGATGGTTTTCTCCTTGGGATCTCTCTGTTGCAGGATTTTCATTGTTTTGAAGTGACCTACCTTTCTTTCTGGATTCCTAGTTATCCTATCTAGATTTGTATACAGTTCCTTAGCTGGTATCCTGACAGAGCCTTTCCTAGTTTTAGTATTGTCATGTGGTGGGCAAGATTTTTTGTTTTTCAGCTTGGAATGAGTAGAGTCCAACTTCCCCACCTTTCTGGTGCTTCCCATTTTGGGCGTCCTGTTCCACTCATCTCTGCCACCTCCCCCAGAGCCTAAAAATGTTTTCCTATTGTATCTTCCAGAACACTTCTGATGTCCTCTTTCATATGTAGGCTCCATCAGTCTGGAAGAGCGTTTTAGGCTCTTCTGTTCCACGTGCAAATTCGCGTCGTTGAGCACCACTTTGTCAGAGTCTGCCCTTTTCTGTTTGTCTGTTTTCTCCGGTCATGTCAAGAGTCCTTTTATAGTAAATCTTATCCCATCAGATTCTCCTCTCACTCTCTTTCTCCCTCACTCTTGCTCTCACTTCTTTCTTCAGATTTGCTGGGGAATGACTAGTCCTTTTCACGTCCATGTAAATAGAAGAATTGGCTTATCCACGTACACAGGCACTTGCTAGCTAGGAAACTGGGATTGCTTGGAATCTCTCCATCAAGGTGGGGTCCATGGAAACTTTACAATACCGATCATCCAATCTAGAAACCTGTTCCATTAGCCCAGGTAAGATATGAACCTATTGGACATCCCATTGTTTTAGATCCTACATTTCCCTGAGTTATCTTTGATGGTTTTCTCGGTAGAGACTTGCTGGGTAGAGGCTGTATCAAGTCTTGGCATAGATGAAGTCCTCGTTTTGGTGCTCTCTGATATGCCCCAATAATGGGTCCGTGATTAAAGGAGCGAGACTGATACAAAGCGAAGGTCAAGCAAAGCTTTACTTCACTCGAAGCATCAAGAATTTCACCGAACGTTCACAGCCGCACCTCTTCCAAGAGAGGGTGACCCTTGTCTGTTTCACAGACTAGCTTTTAAGGGCAAAGGCCATGTGGTCGGGCCTGGCCACGCACAGGTGGACAATGAGATTGTAACACACACAGGAAACTCCATAGTGAGGCTAGGTGACCCATTCAGTTACAATTGACCCTAGTAGACTTTTGAAGCAGCCTATTCCACCTTGATTGGGATTGGTGCCCAAAGGGCGGGCATCATACTCCTTGGTAACCAGGGAGACAGTATGCATCAGCCCCCACTGATCGTATGTCTCCACCTAGCTGGACCCACCTTTGTATCTGGGCTTTGTTACCTGAAGATGGTTTCTGGGACTTGTCTCCAAGTAAATCCCCTGGGGGGAGGGGAGCAGGGACAGTTTCTAAATAGGTACTTACACTCTCATCAATAGGATTTTCAACCTTTTTTCCTATGTCACAGAATTCCAAGGAATTTTTCTGAATTTTTTCTTATCTCCAATGACTTTGAGGAATTCACTTCCTGATTCTAATACTTTGTACATTCTCTTAGAATATCTTTCTATACACATTTCGCTCATTTTTTTCCAGTTCTTATACCTTCACTGTTTCCTCCATCACTTCTGGGACTCGCTAGGATGTCCCCTTCTAGGTTGGTAGAAGAGTTGTTCCATTTTAGGTGTTCAATACTACTGAATTTTGTTTCTGCCTTGGTGAGCTGATTCTGTATCTTGTAGAAGCAGCACATCATTATGTGTGTGTGTGGGTATTGATGCAATCTAACCAATTTAATCTTTTCATTAGAGTATAGAAACCACTGCCATTTCATGAAATGACTGAGCTCCTCAATTTTTGTCTGTTGTCTTGCCATTTGTTTGCTTCATCCCTTTCTTGATCCCTTTTTTAAAAATACATTTTTTTCTTTCAATGTATTTAATTTAAATTTTAAATTTAAATTAAATGTATTTAAAATAAATTAATTTAAATTTAATTTAAATGATTTTCTTTTAAATGCTGATAAATGCTGTCAGCCCCCAAATCTCTGGTCACTTTACATACATACAACATGCAAAAAAGGAATGTAGACTTACAAAGAAGAACCATATAGCTTTTAGAGGTCCTTCTTTTAAAGGACTAGAGAATTTCCTTTCCCAAAAAGAAACAAATTCAGAAGGAAAGAGTAGGATGAAAGTCAACTTCATCAGCCTATGAACAGATACTCAATACCAAAAAAACTGTAAACTCCAAAAAGATGCCAACCGTTTTTAAAAAAATGCCAGACGACATTATGTAACAGTCACTTTCATGGAGATTGAGGAGGTAGAGGTGGTCGAATTATTCAGGAGGCACCAAAAGCATGCGAATAACCTTGTAATGAAAGGAAGGAAGACTGAGATTCTGAACAAAAATGTTTTATTAGGCAAAAAATATATATATATATATATATATTTATATATACCTATATATATACTTATATATGTGTATATATATATACATATATATACACACACCTATGTGTGTGTGTGTGTGTGTGTGTGTGTGTGTGTGTGTGTGTGTATGCATATAAACTATCCTAGTCCTAAACCCCAGCACCTGTGAGCGTGACTTTTTGGAAATAGGTCCCCGGAGATGTAACTAGCCAGGACAAGTTCATATTTGAAGAGAATGGGCCCCTCATTCAGGAGGACTTGTGTCCTTCTAAGAGGGGAAACTGGGGATGCACAGATAGGCACTGAGGGAGCAGGCCATGTGAAGAAGTCCAAAGCCAGGGCAATCCTTCAAGCTGGGAGAGGGGCCTGGAACAGATCCTTCCTTAATACCTACAAAAGGAGTGTTGCCTACCAACATTGTAGCCTCTAGAACTGTGACACTGTCTACTTCGGTTGTTTCAGCCACTAGGCTTGTGGTATCTTGTAATAGCACCCTTAGAAAACAAATACAAACCTTCTTAGAGGAAATGAAACTAACCAGAATCCCATGGGGAATTCGAAAAGAAAAAAAAATTATCATTCTACATAGGATAACTAGGAATCAAGAAAGAAATGTAGGTCACTACAAAACAATGAAAATCCTGGAACAGAATGTTCCCAAGGAGATAACCTTCAGCCAAGAAACACACGGAAAGATTCCTAACATCCTCAGTGATCACAAAAGAGCAAAGGAAAACACAATGTGTTAGTGTTAACACAGAGAAGGCAGACCAAAAAGTGTTGCTGAATCCAACGGGTTGGAGAGTGAGTGAGACTCCTATATTTTCCTTGGAATCTCCTCTCTACCCCCACCATCCAGAACTCCTCCAGGTGAAAAGCCGAGTGAATCCTGGGGCTCAGTTTTATGTGTTTGCTTGTTTTCCTTTTCACAGGGTTCACAAATGTGCGTTCCTTTTCAATGTTTTAAAGAGTTAGATATATATATAGATATCTATATTTAGATATAGATATCTGTATATATATTGATAGATTTTTTTTTTCTTTTCCAATTCCCCATGGTCTTCTGGTTGGTATTTGTTTTCTAGGGGTGCTATTACAAGATACCACAAGCCTAGTGGCTGAAACAAGAGAAGTGGACAGTGTCACAGTTCTAGAGGCTACAATGTTGGTAGGGAACTCACCTTTTGCTGGCAGTCTCAGGAACAGGCCTGTGCCTTCCCCAGATGAAAGGAGAGTCGACTGGAGCACTCCACACCGCCCACACACTGGATTGGTGAGCCTGTGGGGGACTGTCCCCGTTCCTTCCCCAGCCTCCCCTGCCACTATAAACGCTGCCACATCCTGAAGGAAGACGGTAGCCAACTGCCCCTTTCTCTAGGTAGCTTTTACTGCGAGTACAGGTCGGGCACCTGGTGGACACGCAAAGGCTGCCGCACGGACAGGTGGCCAAGGAGCTGCTGTCACCTTGTGCCTAGAAGCACAGGAGAGACCTGACTTCTGCCCAGACTCCTTTCTCAGAGTGGAGTACGCACCCATGCCCTAGTCGTCCCCTGGTGTTTCCTGAGCAGCCAGGCTTCTGTCTCTCTGCAGAGGAGTGTTTGACAGTTGTCTTGCCAGCAGCCCGCTGTTCCTCAGAGGGCAGGCTCTCCTGCTTCGTGTCAGATTCCCAACAGCAATGCCAACGGCTCCTCTGTTCTCCTGGGGCGGCGTGCCATGCTCTCCCCATCATGCTTCCAGGGTCCGTGGTGACAGGCATGTCCCTTTCCTTAAGGCTGTTACCACAGGCGCCACCACGCTTCTCTCTTGGGCAGAGGGGATATCGGGGCAAAGAGCGTTTCACTCTTGGGTGGTTTCTAAAGCCGCGCTGCGGAGCACTTGGCTCAGGCAAGCAGGAGCAGCCAAAAGACCCATCTCTAATTTCTCAGCAAATGCTGAGCTTTCGCAGAGGTTTTCCCGCTTGGTGCGCACCACAAATCGCTGCTGCTTCCAGAGGAAGGCTTTGGGCATTCCCTCTCTCGTGTAGGGAAAAAGAGTTGTGGGAAAGTTGGTGCCTCTTGGGCCTTGCTTTCCCGGGGCCCAGGTTCACGCCCTGGGCTCACACTACCTCGCCGACGTCAGGAGATACAGCCTCGCCCCTGAAGCAGCGTGCGTGGCCCACGGTGGCACTCTGTGCAGACTGGCTGCTCCGGGTTAGCCAGGGCCTGGCCTTTTCCTCTCCTGTTCAAGAGGACTCAGGAACAGGCCTGTGCCTTACCCAGATGAGAGGAGAGGTGACAGGAGCACTCCACACTGCCTGCGCCCTGGGAAGGTGACCCTGTGGGGGACTGTCCCTGTTCCTTCCCCGGCCACCCCTGCCACCGGAAACGTTTCCCCATCCTGGAGGAAGATGGTAGCCTACTGCCCGTTCCTCCAAGGAGCTGTTTCTGCTAGTACAGAGTCAGCCACCTGGTGGACACGCAAAGGCGCCACAGGGACAGGTGGCTAAGGAGATGCTGTCACCTTGGGCCTAGAAGCACAGGACAGGCCTGACCTCTTCCCAGACTCCTTTCTCAGAGTGGAGCAGGCGCCCCTGCCCTAGTCATCCCCTGCTGATTCCTGAGCAGCCAGGCTTCTGTCTCTCCGTATAGGAGAGGGTGACACTTGTTTTGCCATCGGTCCGCTGTTCCTCAGAGGGCAGGCTCTCCTGCTTCGCGTCAGTTTCCCAACAGCAATGCCAATGGCTCCTCTGTTCTCCCAGGGCTCTGTGCTGCGCTCTCCCCAGACACGCTCCTGGGGACCATGGTGACAGGCGTGTCCCTTTCCTTAAGGCTGTTACCACAGGCGCCACCATGCTTCTCTCTCGGGAAGAGGGGATGTCCCGGCAAAGAGGGTTTGGCTCTGGAGTGGTTTCTCCCGCCGTGCTGAGGAGCGGTTGGATCAAGCAAGCAGCAACATCCAAAAGACGCGACATTTATTTCTCAGCGCTTGCTGAGCGTTCGCAGAGGTTTTCCCGCTTGGCGCGAACCGCACTTCGCTTCCGCTTCCCGAGCAAGGCTTTGGGCGTTCGCTCTCTCGCGTCAGGGAAGAAGAGTTGCGGGAGAGTGGTGCCTCTTGGGCCTTGCTTTCCCGGGTCCAGGTTCGCGGCCTGGGCTCACACTGCCTCGCTGACATCAGGAAACGCAGCCACGACCCTGCAGCAGCATGCATCGCCCAGGGTGGAACTCTGCGGAGACTGGCAGCTCCCGGGTTAGCCAGGGCCTGGCCTTTTCCTCTCGCATTCAGGCGGACTCAGGAACAGGCCTTTGCCTTCCCCACACGAGAGGAGAGGCGATAGGAGCACTCCACACAGCCCGCGCCCTGACATGTTTAACCTGTGGGGGACTGTCCCCGTTTCTTCCCCGGCCACCCTGACACCGCTAACGCTGCCACAAACTAGAGGAAGCCGGTAGCCGACTGCCCCTTCCCCCAGGGTGCTGTTTCTGCTAGTTCATGGTCGGGCGCCTGGTGGACCCGCAAAGGCTGCCCCAGGGACAGGTGGCCAAGGAGCTGCTGTCACCTTGGGCCTAGAAGCACAGGACAGGCCTGACATCTGCCTAAACTCCTTTCTCAGAGTGGAGCACGCGCCCTGCCCTAGTCTTCCCCTGGTGTTTCCTGAGCAGCCAGGCTTCTGTCTCTCCGCAGAGCGAAGGGTGACTCTTGTCTTGCCAGCGGCCAGCTGTTCCTCAGTGAGCAGGCCCTCCTGCCTCGCGTCTGTTTCCCAACACAATGCCAACGGCTCCTCTGTTCTCCTGGGCTGGCATGCCGAGCTCTCCCTAGACATGCTCCTGGGGACCGTGTTGACAGGCGTGTCCCTTTCCTTAAGGCTGTTACCACAGGCGTGACCACGCTTCTCTCTTGGGCAGAGGGGATGTCCGGGCAAAGAGGGTTTCACTCTGGGGTGGTTTCTCCAACCGCTCTGTGGAGCTCATGGCTCAGGCAAGCAGCAGCAGCCAAAAGACCCGACTCTTATTTCTCATCGAATGCTGAGGTTTCGCAGAGGTTTTCCTGCTTGGCGCAAACCGCACTTCGCTGCCGCTTCCCAGCAAGGCTTTGGGCGTTCGCTCTCTCACGTAAGGGAAGAAGAGTTGCGGGAGAGTTGTTGTCTCTTGGGCTTTGCTTTCCCGAGGCTCAGGTTCAAGCCCTGGTATCACACTGCCTCGCCGACATCAGGAGACAGAGCCTCGTCCCTGCAGCATCTTGCGTCGCCCAGGGTGGAACTCTGTGCAGACTGCCATCTCCCGGTTTGACGAGGGACTGGCCTTTTCCTCTCATGTTCAGGTGGACTCAGGAACAGGCCTGTGCCTTCCCCAGACGAGAGGAGAGGCGACGAGAGCACTCCACAGCGCCCGCGCCCTGGGATGGTGAGCCTGTGGGGGACTGTCCCCATTCCTTCCCCGGCCACCCATGCCACCGCAATTGTTGCCCAATCCTGGAAGAAGACGGTAGCCGGCTGCCTGTTCCCCCAGGGAGCTGTTTCTGGGAGTTCAGGTTCAGGTGCCTAGTGGACACATGAAGGCTGCCCAAGGGACAGGTGGCCACGGAGCTGCTGTCACCTTGGGCCTAGAAGCACAGAACAGGCCTGCCTCTTGCCCAGACTCCTTTCTCAGAGTGGAGCACCGCCCCTGCCCTAGTCGTCCCATGATGTTTCCTCAGTGGCCAGGTTTCTATCTCTCCACAGTGGGAGTGGGTGTCCCTTGTGTTGCCACCGGCCTGCTGTTTCTCAGAGGGCAGGCTCTCCTGCTTTGCGTCAGTTTCCCGACAGCAATGCCAATGGCTCCTCTGTTCTTCCGGGGCGCTGTGCCGCGCTCTCCCCAGACATGCTCCTGGGGACCGTGGTGACAGGCGTGTCCCTTTCCTTAAGGCTGTTACCACAGGCGCCACCATGCTTCTCTCTCGGGAAGAGGGGATGTCCCGGCAGAGAGGGTTTGGCTCTGGAGTGGTTTCTCCCACCGTGCTGCGGAGCACTTGGATCAGGCAAGCAGCAGCAGGCAAACGACCCGACTCTTATTTCTCAGCGAATGCTGAGCTTTAGCAGAGGTTTTCCCGCTTGGCGTGAACCGCACTGCACTTCCGCTTCCCGAGCAAGGCTTTGAACGTTGGGTCTCTCGTGAAATGGAAGAAGAGTTGTGGGAGAGTTGGTTCCTCTTGGGCCGTGCTTTCCCGGGGCCCAGATTCGCGCCATGGGCTCACACTGCCTCCTCGAAGTCAGAGAACACAGTTTCGTTCCTGCAGCAGCATGCGTCACCCCGGGTGGCACTCTGCGCTGAATGACATCTCCCGGTTTAACCAGGCCTTGCCTTTTCCTCTCGCATTCAGGCGGACTCAGGAACAGGCCTGCGCCTTCCCCAGTCGAGAGGAGAGGCGACAGGAGCACTCCACACCATCCGCGCCCTGGGATGGTAAGCCTGTGGGCAACTGTCCCCGTTCCTTCCCCGGTCACCCCTGCCACTGCAAACGCTGTCCCATCCTGGAGGAAGACGGTAGCCGGCTGCCCATTCCCCCAAGGAGCTGTTTCTGCGAGTTCAGGTTCCGGCGCCTGGTGGACCCGCAAAGGCTGCCCCAGGGACAGGTGGACAAGGAGGTGCTGTCACCTTGAGCCTAAAAGCACCAGCCAGGCCTGATTTTCCCCATACTCCTTTCTCAGAGTGGAGCATGTGTCCCTGCCCTAGTCGTCCCCTGGTGTTTCCTGAGCAGCCAGGCTTCTGTCTCTCCACAGACGGAGTGGGTGACACGTGTCTTGCCACCGGTGTTCTGTTCTCAGAGGGCAGGTTCTCCTGCTTCGCGACAGTTTCCTGACAGCAATGCCAATGGCTCCTCTGTTCTACCAGGGCGGGGTGCCCTGCTCTCCCTAGACATGCTCCTGGGGACCGTGGTGACAGGCGTGTCCCTTTCCATAAGGCTTTTACCAAAGACGTGACCACGTTTCTCTCTCGGGCAGAGGGGATGTCTGGGAAAAGAGAGTTTCGCTCTGGGGTGGTTTCTCCCATCGCGCTGCGGAGCACATGGCTCAGGTAAGCAGCAGAAGCCAAAAGACCCGACTCTTATTTCTCAGCAAATGCTGAACTTTCGCAGAGGTTTTCCCGCTTGGCGCGAACCGCACTTCGCTGCTGCTTCCCCAGCAAGGCTTTGGGCGTTTGCTCTCTCGTGTAAGGCAAGAAAAGTTGCGAGAGAGTTGGTGCCTCTTGGGCCTTGCTTTCCTGGGTCCCACCTTTTCACCCAGGGCTCACACTGCCTCACATACGTCAGGAGATGCATCTTCGTCCCTGCAGCAGCGTGCCTGGCCCTGGGTGGCACTCTGTGCAGACTGGTTGCTCCCAGGTTAGCCAGGGCCTGGCCTTTTCCTCTCGCATTCAGGCGGACTCAGGAACAGGCCTGTGCCTTCCCCAGACAGGAGGAGAGGCGATAGGAGCACTCCACATGACCCACGCCCTGGGATGGTGAGCCTGTGGGGGACTGTCCCCATTCCTTCCCCGGCCACCCATGCCACCACAAATGCTGCCCCATCCTGGAGGAAGACGGTAGCTGACTGCCCGTTCCCCCAGGGAGCTGTTTCTGGGAGTTCAGGGTCGGGCGCCTAGTGGACACGTGAAGGCTGTCCAAGGGACAGGTGGCCACGGAGCTGCTGTCACTGTGGGCCTAGATGCACAGGACAGGCCTGCCTCTTGCCCAGACTCCTTTCTCAGAGTGGAGCACGTGCCCCTGCCCTAGTCGTCCCTTGGTGTTTCCTGAGAAGCCAGGCTTCTGTCTCTCCACAGCGGGAGTGGGTTACCCTTGTGTTGCCAACGGCCCGCTGTTCCTCAGAGGGCAGGCTCTCCTGCTTCGTGTCAATTTCCCGACAGCAATGCCAACAGCTCCTCTGTTCTCCAGGGGCAGCGTATCACGCTCTCGCCCGACATGCAACTGGGGACCGTGGTGACAGGCATGTCCCTTTCCTTAAGGCTGTTACCACAGGCGTGACCACGCTTCTCTCTTGGGCAGAGGGGATGTACGGGCAAAGAGGGTTTCACTCTGGGGTGGTTTCTCCCCCGGGTTGTTGAGCACTTGGCTCAGGCAAGCAGCATCAGCCAAAAGACTCGACTCTAATTTCTCAGCGAATGCTGAGCTTTCGCAGAGGTTTTCCCGCTTGGCGCAAACCGCACTTTGCTGCTGCTTCCCCAGAGAGGCTTTGGGGGTTCGCTCTCTGGCGTAAGGGAAGAAGAGTTGTGGGAGAGTTGGGGCCTCTTGGGCCTTGCTTTCCCGGGTCCAGGTTCGCTCCCTGGGCTCACACTGCCTCGCCAACGTCAGGAGACGCATCCTTGTCCCTGAGGCAGCATGGGTCATCCAGGGTGGTACTCTGCGCAGACTGGCTGCTTCCGGGTTTGCCAGGGCCTGACCTTTTCCTCTCATGTTCAGGCGGACTCAGGAAGATGCCTGTGCCTTCCCCAGACGAGAGGAGAGGCGACAGGAGCACTCCACACCGCCCACGCACTGGGATGATGAGCCTCTGGGGCACTATCCCCGTTCCATCCATGGCCACTCTGGCCACCCCAAACGCTGCCACATCCTGGAGGAAGACGGTACCAGTCAGTCCCTGCCTGTTCCTCCAGGGAGCTGTTTCTGTGAGTTCAGGGTCGGGCGCCTTGTGGCAACCCGAAGTCGACCCTCCGGACAGGTGGCCGAGGAGCTCATGCCTTCTCAAAGCTTAGCTTGTAAACCTCGAGTAAGCACCACCGCCTTCCCTGCAAGAAACAAGCCTGAAGCCGAGCTGCCTTTCGCATGCTGGCCTCTTTCGTGGCGAGAGAATGAGTTGCCCTGGTGGGTTGTTGCAGAAGCCTAAGGAAGGCTGCCTGCCAGGCCTCAGATGGGGACTGTCCGATAAAGAGGCTTTTTGCCTCGGCCTCAACGAAGCCCCGCACGAGGGCGTCGACGGGGGCTTCTGCTGCGACCGTGATGCTGGTCGCACAGCAGAACAAACCCTCTAGTGCAGAGGGCGCGGGCGGACTTCTGACAGCAGCCCCGCTTCCCTCTGCCTGAAGCCCGTCGTCCTAGGCCCCACTGGGGCGAACATTAGGGGAGCACCATGCTGCATATCTGGCTCGTGCAGAGGACAGGATGGCAATGCCGTCCTTCAGGAAAACCTCTCTGGGGGCGCTCTGTGCTAGGAGGCCTGCCCGGAGTGAGCAACAGAAGCACAGAGCCACTGCCACGGGATAGCTTCAGGAGAATGCATTTGCACTGGAAGCCCCAATCTGTCCTGTGAGGAGAGAAGCTGTGGTGACATCTAGAAGCACAGAGCAGTGCACCAACCACTCAGCTTCTTGAACCAGCTTAACCGGGGGTGCCCTGTCAACTCCGCATTCCGCTAAAGCCCAAAGCCTTCTCTCAGATGCGTAGGAAAGTGTCCACACCCTGACAGCTTGGGCCTCCACCGCAGGGACAAGAGGGTGCCGCCAGCATCTCTGGTGCGACAGCGTGTTTCAGGGACACACTGGGGCCTGGAAGCCAAAAGGGACAGCGAGGCCCTGAATTCAAAGCAACAGCGCTCTTCGGGAAAAACGTCCTCCCCGAACGTCATGCGCATAGAGAGAAGGGTGGATGTGAGAGGAATGGGCCCGCTTCCTGAGGACGGAGCACCCGGGCTGTGGGGCCGGCCTCTCCCGGGGCAGCGCCTTGCATCTTACATGGGGAAGCGGTTTGCTGCCTCAGAGTGTGTGGGAACACCGGAGGTCAAGCCCCTCGACCTCCCTGTGAGAAACAAGTCAGGGTGGAATGCCAACACCATCCCTGCACACGTCGTTCCACGGAGAAGGATGCCTTCACAAAGCTTAGCCCGGAAACCTCGAGTGAGCACCACAGCCTTACCTCCGAGAAACAAGCGTGAAGCTGAGCTGCTTTTCACATGCAGGCTTCGCTCAGTACACTGTGGAAGTGGTTTGCTGACCCGGAGTGTGTGGGAACGCCCGAGGTCGAGGCCCTTGACCTACCTGTGAGAAACAAGTCAGGGTGGAATGCCAACACCATCCCCGCACACTTCGCTCCATGGAGAAGGATGAGTTCGCAAAGCTTAGCCTGGAAACCTCGAGTGAGCACCACAGCCTTACCTCGGAGAAACAGGCGTGAAGCCGAGCTGCCTTTCGCATGCAGGCCTCTTTCAGGAGGAAAGAGTTGGCCCAGCGGGTTGGGGCAGAAGCCTAAGGAAGGCGGCCTGCCGGGCCTCGGGTCGGGGGCCGTCCGAGAAGGCGGCCCCTTCCCTCAGCCTCATGGAAGCCCTGCACAAGGGTGTCGAAAGTGGCTCCTGCTGCCCCCGTGAAACCGGACCCACAGCAGAACAAACACTCTAGTTCTGAGGGCGGGGGCGGACTTCGGACAGCAGCCCCTCTTCCCTCATCATGACGCCAGGTCTGAGTTCCCTCATCTCCATGAACAAGCTCTATGGAGGAGCCCCTGTTAGCCCCTGTTTCCCCTAAAGCCAAAAAGCTTTTTCTCAGACATGGCAAACCTACGCACACCCCGAGGGCTTTGGCCTCCACCCCAGAGACCTGTGGGTGCTGCCAGCACCTCAGGTGTGACAGCGTGTTTCAGGGATATAGAGTCGTTTTGCACAGTGGCCCAGAATCCAATCGAGCCAGCGGGGACCTGAAATTAAAGCAACAGTGTTGTCCGGGAAAAGCGTTCTCCCCCGATTAGAGTCTGGGAAGAGATACTCGTGGTTGAGAGAGGAAGCGGCCCGCTTCCTGTTGGGTGAGCTTGTGGGCTGAGGGGCCGTCCTATGCCAGCTCAGTGCCTGGCATCGTGCAAGGGGAAGTGGTCTGCTAACTCAGAGTGTGTGTGAATGCCTGAGGTAAAGTCCCTCTGCCTCCCTCTGAGAGAGAAGTCAGTTTGGGATGTCAACACCATCCCCACACACGTCGCTCTACGGAGAAGGATGCCTTCTCAAACCTGAGCCTGCACAATGCGAGAGAGAACCAGAGCCTTACCTTCAAGAAGCCTGCCTGAAGACAAGCTGTCTTTCGCGTGCAGGCCTCTCTCGCCAAGAGAGAAAGAGTGGCGCCCATGTGTTGGTGCGAAATCCTGAGGAAGGTTCTGGGCCCTCAGGTCGGAGGACATCTGAGAAGTTGTCCTTTCACTCTCCACACAGAAGCCCCACAGAAGGGCATACAAACTGGCTCTTGCTCCTACCGTGACCACGGGACCCACAGCAGAACACACACTCTAGGTCTGAGTGCACGGGAGTACTTCTGACAGGAGCCCCGCTTCTCTATGCCTTACCCTCACTGTCGGTTGGCCCCACTGGAGCAAGCGTTAAGAAAGCACCGTGCTGCATACCCATCTCGTGAGGAGGACAGGACGGCAACGCTCTCCTTCAGGCACACCTCCTTGGAGGCGCCCTGTGCAGGGAGGCCTGTCCAAAATGGGGGGGTGGGTGGGCGGGTCAGGTGGTGGGGGGTTGGAAGCGCAAAACAAGTGACCCAGAAGACACCCAGAAGTAGAGAGTAAGGCGCGAACGCCTTAACTCCATGTCCCAGCTTCTCAGAGAGGTCTCAATCAGCTCCAGTTTCCCCTAAAGCCAAAAAAGCCTTCTGTCAGATGCTGGCGAACACACACACCTGGAGGGCTTTGTCTCCCCACCCTAAGACCCTGTCGGGGCTGCCAGCACCTCCGATCTGAAAGCATATATCAGGGAGACAGTGTCGGTTCGCACAGGGGCCTGGAAGCTGAACTAGCCAGCGGGACCCTCAATTCCAAAAACCATCGTTCCCGGGATTCAAGAACACTGAGGGGAAGTAGAAGGAGGCGCTGTTTCAACCTGTAACCTAAAGCTAGCTGATTACCTACCAAAGAACTCTGATCATCCATGAAATTAGGCTGAGATTAGAATTATGCATTTCTGAATCTCTAAGGGGTCAGGAGAAGCCAGTGGGCAGGTAAACTGGAGTGGGAACATCAGACTGATATTGGAAGATAAACAAAAGTTGGAGGGAGCCACCAGAAGGACCCACTGGATAGTAACACCCCAATACGAGAGTGCCCTGCAACTGAGGACCAGCATTAACTTGGTGTCTGGTTGAAAGCACTCAAAAAGTGCAAAGGATCTAGGTGGAAATTGTGGGAATTGGGGCGGTTAGGGACAGGGGCTGAAGTCCCCGGACCCCGGACAGCCACCCCCGTCACGATCCAGATAGTGTGGCAAGGCAGCCAGGTCTTGGTCCCTGAGCCAACAGCGGGCTTGAGAGCGTCTGGGTGGTGGCTCCCATGAGGGTGAGGGATCCTCGCCAGCTGACAGAACCACAGCCTTTTGCACTCTCTACGTGCACCCCCCGTGTGGCCAGAGTCTGAGTCACGCCCCACATGGCCCCCTTGAGAGAGGTGCGTGCAGGCACCAGCTGGCGCTCTCTCGGACCCCAGAGAGTCTGAGCACTCCCAGGCTGGGCCAGTGGGAGAATCTCAGTGTGCTATCCCTGCTTGGACCTCTCTGGCCGTCTGGAACTGCCCAGACAGCCACAGCTATTGTGGTTTTGGGTACAAGCGGGAATTCCTGTGACCCCAGAGACCGTGACTGGGAACGTGCTCTGCCAGTGGCCAAGGGGGAATTTATGTGCTCTGGAGCACCCAGAGGGGAACAGACTGAGGCTTCTCTCTGAAAGGGAGGTCTGGATGCAGGTTACATTCCTCTAAACCTTCCCAAACCATCAAAAGTTGCCAAGGGGAGAGAAAACAAATGAACAAACAAAAAAACCTCTGGAGAACAAAAGCTTGAAAATCCGGATTCCTCAAGAGCCCACCCCCTTGATGGGGGCAGGAGGACTTAACTCTAGGGACATTGCCTGAAAACCCATGCAGTAGGCTTCTCCCCCAGAAAACCAACCAAAAAAAAAAAAAAAAAAAAAAAAAGAAAGAAAGACAAGAGGACAACCACCACTACTTCATAGATACAACTTTTATTTTTAATTCGTTCTCACAATTCTGGTCTATTTTTTAAATCTATATATAACTTTTTAACCTATTTACCATCACAGTGAGATATCCAGTACATCAAATTCCATAATAACCATTTAACCTGAACTTTTTGATACATATACCTGTGTTTTTCTTTTGCTTTTCTATTTTTTATTTTTTTTAAATTTTATTTTATTTTAATTTATCCTTTTTTAAAAAAAAATATTCATATAGAGTTAAGCTTCAAGGTAATCCTCTTTCCCCAATCAATGCTACCCCTATAGGTAAACCAGTTTTTAATCCCCCTTTATCTTAGGAAAGTTGAGTCATTTAACAAAGATATCAAGATACATCCA
The DNA here is from genome assembly GCF_010015895.1 of Lontra canadensis. Classification (NCBI taxonomy): domain Eukaryota; kingdom Metazoa; phylum Chordata; class Mammalia; order Carnivora; family Mustelidae; genus Lontra; species Lontra canadensis. The sequence goes on from NW_022631470.1 coordinate 35,405, forward strand.
GGAAGAATCAGAATAACCTTCCTCACCAACTGAGAATTTATAACCACTCTCCCATCTTTTTCTTCCACCAGTGTTTCTGCATATTTGTTTTTTGTCCTGGTAGTATATAAATCTTATACTTGGGGTTCTTTTTGACGAGCTTTTTTTGTTTGTTTGTTTTTATATATATTTTTTTCTCTTTTCATCTACTTTTGTCTGTCTTTTTGTTTGTCTGGTTTTGTTTGTATACTTCATAAATATTCCCTTGGAGCCCATTTGGGCTGGGCCTTCTCCTTTATCTTTCCTTCCCCCCCCCTCTCTCTTTCTCTCTCTCTCTCTCTTTTTCTTTTCTTTTTTCTTTCATTTGTGTAGGGACTCTTGACTGCTCAGAAGTGTTCCAAGGTGCACCTTGCCTGCACCACAGTCAGTACATTCAGCTACACATCCGTTCTGCCATCTCTCACCAAAATGACTAGGAGAAGGAATGCCCAACAGAAGAAAAATTCAGAGACTGGGCCTTCTGCAACAGAGCTAATGAGTATGGACATGGACAATATGTTGGAAAGGGAATTCAGGCTAGCAATTATCCAGGCAATAGCTAGGTTGGAGAAAGCCATCGATGACAAAATGGAATTGATTAAGGCAGAAGTGAAAGCCACCAGGGATGATGTTCACAATGTTCTCAATGAGTTCCAATCTAATCTAAATTCTCTAAAAGCTAGGGTAACTGAGACAGAAGATAGAATTAGTGATCCTAGAGGACAAACAGATAGAGAAAAAGGATCAGGAGGAAGCTTGGAACAAACAGCTTAGAAGTCACGAAAACAGAATTAGGGAAATAAATGATGTCATGAAATGTTCCAACGTCAGAATTATTGGAATCCCTGAGGGGGAGGAAAAAGAAAGAAGACTAGAAGATAAAATTGAAAAAAATTTTCCATGAAAATTTTCCCAGACTCGTGAATGGAACCAGCATTCATGTACTAGAGGCAGAACGGTCTCCCCCCAAGATCATAGAATCTAGAAAGACCTCAAGACACCTGATAGTGAAAATGATGAATCATAATTGTAGACAGGAGCTCTTGAAAGCAGCTAGGACAAAGAAATTCCTTATGTACAGAGGAAAGCCCATCAGAATAACGTCAGACCTGTCCACAGAAACCTGGCAAGCCAGAAAGGGCTGGCAAGATGTATTTAGGGCACTAAATGTGAAGACCATGCAGCCAAGAATACTTTATCCAGCAAGACTGACATTCAAAATGGATGGAGAGATAAAGAGCTTCCAAGACTGGCAAGATTTAAAAGAGTATGTGACCACCAAGCTGACACTGCAGGAAATATTAAGGGGGGGGGTCTATAAAAGAGGAAAAATCCCAAGAATAGCATTGAACAGAAATATATGGAGACAATCTATAGAAACAAAGACTTCACAGGTAACATGATGTCAATAAAAACGTATCTCTCAATAATCACTCTCAATGTGAATGGACTAAATGTGCCCATAAAATGACACAGGGTTGCAGATTGGATAAAACGACAGCACCCATCCATATGTCGTCTACAAGAGACCCATTTCGAACCTAAGGATACACCCAGAGTGAAAGTGAAGGGATGGAGAAGATGTTTCATGCCAGTGGGCCTCAAAAGAAGGCTGGGATAGCAATTCTCATATCAGATAAATTAGATTTTAAACTAAAGACTGTAGTCAGAGATACAGAAGGACACTACATAATTCTTAAAGGGACTCTCCACCAAGAAGATCTAACAATTGTAATATTTATGCCCCCAATATGGGAGCAGCCAATTACATAAGAAAACTATTAATCAAGATAAAGAGTCATATCGATATGAATACATTAATAGTAGGAGATCTTAACATGCTACGCTCAGTAACAGATCATCCAAGCAGAAAATCAATATAGAAACAAGAGCATTGAATGACACATTGGACCAGATGGACCTCATAAATATATACAGAACATTCCACCCAAAAACTACAGGATACTCATTCTTCCCGAATGCAAATGGAACCTTCTCCAGAATAGACCACATACTGGGCCCCAAATCAGGGCTCAACTGATACCAAAAGACGGAGATTATTCCCTGCATATTCTCATATCACAATGCTTTGAAACTGGAGGTCAACCACAAGGAAAAGTTTGGAAGGAACTCAAACACCTGGAAGCTGAAGACCACCTTGCTTAAGAATGTTTGGACCAACCAGGAGATCAAAGAAGAACTTACACAGTTCATGGAAACAAATGAGAATGAAGACACTTCGGTTCAAAACCTATGGGATACAGCAAAGGCGGTCCTAAGGGGGAAATACATAGCCATCCAAGCCTCAAAAAATTTGAAAAATCCCGAATACACCAGCTGTCTCTACACCTTAAAGAACTGGAGAATCAACAACAAATTAAGCCAAATCCACACACAAGAAGGGAAATAATCAGGATTAGAGCAGAGATCAATGAGGTAGAAACTAAAGATACAGCAGAATGTATCAATGAAACTGGAAGCTGGTTTTTTGAAAGAATCAATAAGATCAATAAACCATTGGCCAAACTAATCCAAAAGAAAAGACAGAAGGCCTAAATTAATAAACTTATGAATGAAAAGGGAGAGATCACAACTAACACCAAGGAAATAGAAACAGTCACCAGAAGTTATTATCAACAGTTATATGCCAATAAGTTAAGCAACCTAGATGAAACGGATGCATTCCTGGAAAACTATGAACTTCCAAACTTGAACCAAGAAGAAATTGACAACCTGAATAGACCTATATCTAGTAACGAGATCGAAGCAGTGATCAAATACCTCCCAAAAAACAAGAGCCCAAGACCTGATGGATTCCCTGGGGAATTCTACTAAACTTTCAAAGAAGAAATAACAGCAATTCTCCTGAAGCTGTTTCAAAAAATTGAAGCAGAAGGAAAACTTCCAGACTCTTTCTATGAAGCCAGCATTACCCTGATCCCCAAACCAGGCAAAGACCCCACCAAAAAGGAGAATATCAGACCAATAATACTGATGAATATGGATGCTAAGATTCTCAACAAGATCCTAACTAATAGGATCCAACAGCCCATTAAAAAGATTATCCACCATGATCAGGTGGGATTCATCCCTGGGCTACAAGGATGGTTCAACATTCGTAAATCAATCAATGTGATAGAACAAATCAATAAGAAGAGAGAAGAACCACATGGTCCTCTGAATTGATGCAGAAAAAGCATTTGGCAAAATCCAGCATCCACTCGGAATAAAACGCTTCAATGTATAGGGATTGAGGGAACATTCCTGAACTTCATAAAATCTATCTATGAAAAACCCACAGAAAATATCATCCTCAATGGGAAAAGTTCACAGCCTTCCCGTTGATATCAGAAACACAACAAGGATGCCCACTCTCACCACTCTTGTTCAACATAGTATCAGAAGTCCTAGCAACATCAATCAGAAAACAAAGAGAAATAAAAGCTATCCAAATTGGCAATGAAGAAGTCAAATTCTCTCTCTTCACAGATGACATGTTACTTTATATGGAAAATCCAAAAGACTCCACCCCCAAACTACTAGAACTCATACAGCAATTCAGGAATATGGCAGGATACAAAGTCAATGTACAGAAATCAGTTGCTTTCTTATACACTAACAATGAAAACCCAGAAAGGGAAATTAGAGAATTGATTCCATTTACTATAGTACCAAGAATGATAAGATACCTGGGAATAAACCAAAGAGGTAAAGAATCTATACTCGAGGAACTACAGAACACTCATGAAAGAAATTGAAGAAGACACAAAAAGGTGGAAGACCATTCCATGCTCTTGGATTGGAAGAATAAACATTGTTAAAATGTCTATACTGCCTAGAGCAATCTATACTTTTAATGCCATTCCAATAAAAATTCCACCGGTATTTTTCAGAGCTGGAACAAATAATCCTAAAATTTGTATGGAATCAGAAAAGACCCCGAAGAGCTAAGGAAATGTTGAAAAAGAAAAACAAAACTGGCTGCATCACGTTGCCTGATTTCAAGATTTACTACAAAGCTGTGATCACAAGACAGCATGGTACTGGCATAAAAACAGACACACAGAAGAGCGGAAGAGTGTAGAGGGCCCAGATATGGACCCTCAACTCTATAGTCAAATAATCTTCGACAAAGCAGGAAAAAATATACAGTGGAAAAAAGACAGTCTCTTCAATAAATGGTGCTGGGAAAATTGGACAGCTATATGTAGAAGATTGAAACTCGACAATTCTCTTACACCCTATACAAAGATAAACTCAAAATGGATAAAAGACCTCAACATGAGACAGCAATCCATCAGAATCATAGAGGAGAACATAGGCAGTAACCTCTTTGATATCAGCCACAGCAACTTCTTTCAAGATATATCTCCAAAGGCGAAGGAAACAAAAGCAAAAATGAACTTTTGGGACTTCATCAAGATCAAAAGCTTCTGCACAGCAAAGGAAAAAGACAACCCACGGAATGGGAGAACATATTTGCAAATGACAGAATAGACAAAAGGTTGATATCCAGGATCTATAAAGAACTTGTCAAACTCAACACACACAAAACAGATAATCATGTCAAAAAATGGGCAGAAGGCATGAACAGACACTTCTCCAATGAAGACATACAAATGGCTATCAGACACATGAAAAAATGTTCATCATCACTAGCCATCAGGGAGATTCAAATTAAAACCACGTTGAGATACCACCTTACACCAGTTAGAATGGCCAAAATTAGCAGGACAGGAAACAACGTGTGTTGGAGAGGATGTGGGAAAAGGGGAACCCTCTTACACTGTTGGTAGGAAAGCAAGTTGGTGCAGCCACTTCGGAGACCTGTGTGGAGATTCCTCAAGAAATTAAAAATAGAGCTTCCCTATGACCCTGCCATTGGACTACTGGGTATTTACCCTAAACATACTGATTTGGTGAAAAGAAGGGCCATCTGTACCCCAATGTTTATAGCAGCAATGGCCACGGTCGCCAAACTGTGGAAAGAACCAAGATGGCCTTCAACGGACGAATGGATAAGGAAGATGTGGTCCATATACACTATGGAATATTATGCCTCCATCAGAAAGGATGAATGCCCAACTTTTGTAGCAACATGGACGGGACTGGAAGAGATTATGCTGAGTGAAATAAGTCAAGCAGAGAGTGTCAATTATCATGTGGTTTCACTTATTTGTGGAGCATAACAAATAGCATGGAGGACAAGGGGAGTTAGAGAGGAGAAGGGAGTTGAAGGAAATTGGAAGGGGAGGTGAACCATGAGAGACTATGGACTCTGAAAAACAATCTGAGGGTTTTGAAGGGGCGGGGGTTGGGAGGTTGGGGGAGCCAGGTGGTGGGTATTAAGGAGGGCACGGAAGGAATGGAGCACTGGGTGTGGTGCAAAAACAATGAATACTGTTACGCTGAAAATAAATTAAAAAAATAAAAAATATTAAACCACGCCAAGTACATTGATAGTAGTAAAATGTAGCAAAATAATTAGGAAATTATGAATTTTTAGTTTCTATCACTTTTGTTTTTGATACCTTATTCAACAGTGAGCTTCAATTTACTTTTTTAATAATGGCTATATTTAATAACCTGCTCCCCAAATTTCTGAGAATTTAATGATCATCTCCCATAAGCTGAATTGGCTCCAGTAGGCTAAAGGAGTTAATCATGAGTGTTTTTGCTCTGCCTGTAGTTTTGAGGTGTAAAAAATACTCCTAAATTGACTTTGTTTTTCCAGATACACAGTACATTGCTTAATCTTTTTATTTTTCAAGGTGGGGATTGCTGTTTAGCTTTCTTTCTTTCTTTCAATTTCTTCTTTTAAGGTATGCTGGGTTACTTTGCTATTCCTTAAAGCAAGAACCATTGTAGTACATTTCACAGTATAGTAAATTAATGATACATGTTATGTATGATAGCATATACATATGTGCATACAGATACATGGAAAGGGCATCTCTGATCTACATGTGTGTGGTCATATTGAGACACAGAAAAAAATAAACTTGGGATAAGTTAAAATTAAAAAAAAATAATAGTTCAAAGAGTATTCTTAGAACTTGAAGGCTTTGCATTTATGATACTGTATGGATCAGAATTAGCTAAAGGGTGAAATCTGATTTACTCAAATTTAAATCTGACTCCTCATCCATGGAACGTTTAGCAGTGACAGTAGACAAAATATGGTTTCCAGTTGAAGCCTCTACTAAGAACATTTCTCTTTCAGACACAGAATTCAAGACAAGGTCATTGATTGTGTTCCATAAACATCTTTTTCTATTATGTATGGCTTCTGCATTTTTGCCTTGAGATGTTTTTCATTCATACTAGTACTTATCATTCATCCATCTGTACTTTCTATAGAATATCTTATTTTACCATTGAACAGTTCATGATAAATGACTGCTTTACTAGAAGGTAAATAAGACTCTTGAATTTTTTTTTAGGTTGAAGAAATTATTATTTGGTTCGAAGATATTAAAGTTTTGTGACATTGTAATGCAAGGAAAGTATCTTAGCTATAGCCCCAAATTTCTATTGATGCTATTAACTTCTTAAATCATTTGATTATATATATATATATATATATATATATATACACACACATTTTATATATATATATACACACACATATATATATATATGTATATATATATAAAATCATATATTTCAAGGCTATCATGGAAACTGATAAAGTACCTAATACAATTGCCATACTTTACAGTGGAAAAGTTGAAAAAGATCATTTTAATTCACTTTTTGGCTTTGCATGTTTCATCCTAAAGGATAGCAAATTTTTTATGTTTATATTAGATTCAGATACATTTTTTTCTCCGTTATAGAAAGAGTAAATTAATCTAAACATCAAGTGGTTATCATCACTTCCCTCTCTAATCTAGAAGTATTTTTTCTTCAAGGAAAGAACTTGAAAGGAAATTGGTTTGGGTTAAGTCAGATGAAATGCATGTCTCTGAAACAGTATATTCTCCATCACCAAATGGATTCAAGTATGATTTGGATGACTACATATTAATTGTATAATGGAATGATATTGATAGGATTTATCGAGGGGATTTAAGTATCAGAAGAAAAGAAAATAAAGGATGAGGGACCTAAGTGATAGAGGTTTTCTTTAATATCTGTTACTGCTCGTCACTGGAACTGCCTCTTCTTCTTCCTCATTTTCATAAAATAAATCATCTTAACCATTCAGTACTCCTCTCTCACGTTGTGTCATTCCCCCCCCCCATTGATCTTTATATTTGTTGATATATATTTTTTTACATCTGCTTTGATTATTTTAGATCAGGTTCTGTAAAAAAAGAGCTTGATGTAGTAGGAAACACATAAGACCTGCAGTTGGAATGCCTGAGTGGTCCCAACTACCATTAGAAACTCTCTGATGCTAAGAAAGCTATCAGGCTTCAGTGTCCTCAGTATTGAGAGGACTGGTCTTGTGGTCTCTAAGCTTCCTAGGAGCTCTAGAAGTATATGATGATAATATCTGCCTTCCATCTCATTAATTCCAAGTAAAGATGGATTATACTTTCTCAACTCTACTCTCACCTCTTAGTCTCAAAACTGTACTCTCAAGTTACTTGAAGAAAAGTATTCCTATTCCCCAAATTTGCTGAATTTGGGGTTGAAGTGAAAAGTCTTTGTTTATTGTTTTGGTGCACAAGATCTGAATACTGGAATTTGAGTACTAGGATCAGCCTTCTAGAAAAGATTGTCAAGAAAAGCTTAAAAGCAAGTGTGTTCTGCTCATTTGTTTTTCAAAGTATTAGAAATGTTGTTGCAAGGATAATGTTTTGTGAATTGTGCTATCCATTCTCTCTATTTTGCTGATGTCACACTGAGGTGTCAATTAAAGATGATATGTACAAATCATTCAAAGCCCTAAAGAGGAAAAGGAAAAGGTTACAAAATATAAGGTCATGCCCAGGCTATTAAGGAAGCAATAAATGGAAATTATAAATGGCAGGCAAACCAAGTCCATAAGAAATAGTATGAGCTTTAACTCTCAGAGACTGTTTTAGGAGGCTCTGTGTATCCTGGCCCTCATATGGAACATGCCATACATTGAACAGTGTCTTTTAGAAACACAAGCATTAGATTGTGTGTAAGTTTCCTGCTGTGCTGTTTGGTGTTGATCAAATTTATCAGCCTAGAAGTATTATTTTCAAGAATTATTGAAAAAAATAAGAGCCTCTGCTATTTAGAGTTTTTCTTTTAAAAAAATCAAGCATATGGCATACAAGGTATTAGTAAATGCAAATGCATACTTCTTTAAATAGACAATTATGTGCTCATATATGACACTGCACTCCTCTGTGCTATAATATTGATATGAAAACCCAATATCAATATTATCTGTTAAAACAAATAGTATGATGATAAATTCATGCTGCTTCAGAGTGTAAACTTGTCTAGCTTTACTGTCCAAGTAATTCAAATATTTTAAAGTTTACTTATTGGATTCTCTATCTCTCCTGGTATTTACATATGAAAAAGAGACTCGTGTACAAAGTATCATATGAGCTATTTTCACAGAGCCAGAGGACAATCAGAATATAGATCCTTCAACCCTGCTGAATTTTACGTTGCTATCAGCAGCTTAATGTAGTGTTTGCCAGAGTACAGCGAGACGATCCTGACAACATCATGATTTGGGTGTGATGACTTTCTCGCTAGACTCATCTCTGCCCCCATCACGGTGTGGCACCCGGAGGGGTTTGGAGCAATAGAGCAGCACAGAGGTTGGTAGGTAGTGCTTGTTAACATAGTGGTATGGGGCTATTGGTCACCTGTCAATGTGAAAAGGGGAACCCATTTGCCTTCATTGCAATTTAACAAGCCAGTAAGACCTTCAAAGCAAGCATCACCTAAGGGAATCAGAGCAGAACAGAATTTAATGGTGGGTATGTTGAAAGCTGTATGTTTGAGGGAGGTTTAAGTGGTTTTTTGGTTTTGTATAGTTTTTTAGAATTTTTCCTGTGCTTAGAACATGTGTCCTCTTATTCTTCATAGGTCATCTTTCTATTCCCAGCTTCCATGTCATTTTGGGAACTCTTCAGACTCTTTATTATATTATATGTGTTATTAATTATTATATGTTAATTATATATGTGTATAATTTGCATCATGTATATAATTTAGTTCTGTTCTATAATTACTGTGGCTGGCTTTTGTTAGGCTTTGGAATGCTGAATTTATAACTTCATTTTTGACATTCAGTTTTACAAGCCACTTTGAACCTAGGAGGGTACTCAAGAATTGGCTTCTATCATGTGTTAGGAAAGAAATATGCTCAGAGATTCCGGATGGGTCATAATGTCATAGCCACACTAAACGATTTACCAAATTATTTTAAATGCTTTCAAAACAAAATTCTCTTTAAACAGAAATTTTTCCCCCTCAGTACCTTTCTGCTTACCAAAGTGACCCAATGTGAGATGGACAGAGTTTAAAATGGCTCTGGTCAAGAGTGCTCTTCATATCTGCTCAACAGAATTCAGATTTCCATCTGGCTATTACACACAGCTAAAAAGACGTATGGTTTTGTTGATATTGTTGTTTGTTTTGCGTTTAACCCCACCAGGTATATAAAGTTGGCTCAGATGCTTCAGGATGTTTTGGTCACTTCCAAGGTCTTAAATGTATTCTGTGGGATTAAGGAACTCTGAAAGGCCTAATGTGAGCCTGAGGTACAAGACAAGGCGGTGATGTAGAATAGGAATTTTTAAAAAGGTGGGGAGGGGGATCAGTCATGGTTTGCCACTTCCTACTTGGGTGGCTTTAGGCAAGTTGCTTAATCTTTCTGAGTTTCATTTTCTCCCTTTGCAAAATGGGGGGAAAATGGCTGTCCTATTCACATGGATCAAAGGCCATATGTATTAACGTACTTTGGAGGTTGCTAGTAGGATACATATTTAAGACAGATTATTGTCATTACTATGAAAATGTAGAAAACTGGCATAGGAAGAGAAGAAAACTATAAAGAAGTGGGAGACAATGAGCATGAGAAACTCATGGGCATACAACCATTGTCACGAAACGTGGGGAACAAAGTCTGGTGAATTTGCAGTCTCCGGGAGTCACTAGCTGGAGTTCTGAATCATGGCAGCCCTAGCACTACAGCTCAATAACAGGAAAACAACATAGCACAACACAAAACCAGATGTGCCCATGTTCAATGTACCAGTTTCCTCCCTTGGAACAATTGAAAATATAAAGATTTTGAGTCAGCACTGGTTGGAAAATCATGAACAAATTATATAATCTTATTGAGTATCAATTTCCTCGGTTTTAAGATGACTTTACCATCCATTTCTTATAGAACCTATGTAGGATTATATGATGTACCTAGTTCCTAGTATAGTATCAGCATAGGAAATGCTTTCAGTGTTGTGTTTTGTGTTTCTTCCTTGTCACCAAGACCCATTGCTCTGCTCATGACCTCTTTCTGCTTTCTCTTTCATTACAGAATCTTGTGTATCTTACTCTGGTCCTACTCTTCCTGGTGAATCTCCCATTAATAGATTGGCCATACAGTTCACTAAAGTTTAAGTTGCCTATTGAGTAATCAGTATGAGACAGGTGTTTAACCTATTTGTAAAATAATACTTCCCTGGAAATTTGTAAACTCCAATTTAAAGACTCATAAGGTAATTCTCCGTGTAACCAAGTGCTCTCAAGTTTTTATTTGCTATCAGATGGTTGTCAAAAAGTAAACTGTGGGGGGACCTGGGTGGTGCAGTGGGTTAAACCTCTGCCTTAGGCTCAGGTCATGATCTCAGGGTCCTGAGACCGAGCCCCGCATCAGGCTTTCTGCTCAGAAGGGATCCTGCTTCCCCTCTCTCTGTCTACTTGTGATTTCTCTTTCTGTCAAATAAGTAAATAAAATCTTAAAAAAAAAAAGTAAACTCTGGGGGTGCCTGAGTGGCTTGGTCAGTTAAGCATCTGCCTTTGGCTCAGGTCCTGATCCCGAGGTCCTGGGATCAAGTCCCACATTGGGCTCCCTGCTCCGAGGGGAGTCTGCTTCTCCCTCTCCCTCTACCACTTCCCCAGCTTGTGAGCTCTCTCTCTGTCTCTCAAATAAATAAATACAATTTTCTCAAAAATAAGATAAATAAATAAGTAAATAAAAGTAAATTGTATGCTGCTTTTCCCAAAGCACTTTCAGACCACAAGCTGTTATTTTAGTAGAAGCATTTTCCCAAGTCAAGAATGTCCAGCTTCTTCCCTGGTAAAATGTTTCACTCCCTGCTGTAAAATGTATAACCCTGGCGATTCACAGACCTGTATAATACATTAATACATTAGATGGGGCTAATAATACATTAGATGTTAGTAAAAAATTTAAAAAAAAGAAATGGGCAGAGCACATGCATAGACATTTCTACAAAGGGGACATCCAGATGGCCAATAGATACATGAGAAAGCACTCCACGTCACTCAGGGTCAAAGAAATACAAATCAAAACCACAGTGAGATACCACCTCAAACCAGTCAGAATGGCTAAAATTAACAAGTTAGGAAATGACAGATGTTCGCGAGGATGCGGAGAAAGGGGAATCTTCCTACACTGTTGGTGGGAATGCAAACTGCTGCAGCCACTCTGAAGATCACTATGGAGGTTCCTCAAAAAGTTGAAAATAGGGGTGCCTGGGTGGCTCAGTGGGTTAAAGCCTCTGCCTTCAGCTCAGGTCATGATCCCAGGGTCCTGGGATCGAGCCCCGCATCGGGCTCTCTGCTCGTCAGGACGCCTGCTTCCTCCTCTCTCTCTGTCTGCCTCTCTGACTACTTGTGATCTCTGTCTGTCAAATAAATAAGTAAAATCTTAAAAAATAAAAAAGTTGAAAATAGAGCTACCCTATGACACCGCAATCACACTACTGGGTATTTACCCTAAAGATACAATTGTAGTGATCTGAAGGGGCATGTGCACCCAAACGTTTATAGCATCAATGTCCATAATAGCCAATCTATGGAAAGAGCCTTGATGTCCATCCACAGATGAATGGATAAAGATGTGGTATATATATATATACAATGGAATACTATGCAGCCATCAAACCCTCAAAACCTTGCCATTTGAAATGATGTGGATGGAACTAGAAGGTATTACACTAACAAAAATAAGTGAATCAGAGAAAGACAATTATCATATGATCTCACTGATATGAGGAATTTGAGAAACAAGACAGAGGATCATAAGGGAAGGGAGGGAAAAAATGAAACAAGAGGAAACCAGAGAGGCAGACAAACCGTAAGACACTCATACTCCCAGAAAACAGAACATCTCAGGGTTGCAGGAAGGTAGTGGGGTGGGAGGGATGGGGTGGATGGGTGATGGACACTGGGGAGGGTATGTGTTATGGTGAGTGCCGTGAATTGTGTAAGACTGATGAATCACACACTTGTACCCCTGAAACAATACATTATATGTTAATAGGTTTGTTTGTTTGTTTGTTTGTTTTTAAAGAAAAAAATGTTTCATTCCCTCCCACGGACAAGTTTTGCAAAGTGAAATATCAATGGTTTTAACATTGATCTTTAGTTTTCATCTATCAAGAGCTCTGATGCTTTAGTCCTATATGCTGAAGGTAGAGTTATTGAGTAACAGTAACCTCTAAACATATACATGATGCTGGAAGACTATGATGTAGACAAAGAAATTATGATCTGTATCTATTAGAGAGAAAATTCAGGGTAGAAGGATCCATTTCTTAATCTAGCACTCTGGAACTTGTGATTTACACATCATGGAATGATGGATGATTGAATGATCTGGTTTTCAGAAATATAAGGATCTTGCTGCCTTCTCTCATTTGGTCCCAGGAAATTTGAAATCTAAATGTCTTTGAATAGGAGATCTCAAATAATTATTTTCTGAAGTCTCTGTTATTTTAAAAGTACATGTCAAAAAACCCTCCCTGTAACTTTTAATTAATTTTTCAAAAAAGAAGCTACAAATAAAAGTATCTTTTTTTAAAGATTTTATTTATTTATTTGACAGACAGAGATCACAAGTAGGCAGAGAGGCAGGCAGAGAGAGAGGAGGAAGCAGGCTCCTTGCAGAGCAGAGAACCCAATGTGGGGCTTGATTCCAGGACCCTGAGATCATGACCCCAGCCGAAGGCAGAGACTTTTAACCCACTGAGCCACCCAGGTGCATTAAAAAATTTTTTTTAATCTTTTAAATTTTAAAAAATTTTTAAGTTGGTAGGTTTTGTGAGATAATATTTTAGTATATAATACTATACAACTTTTCTAGTCTTTTTTTCCAACAAAATATTCACTTTTTTGAAAGAACTCATAGTTTTTTTCTTAGTTCAGTTGTTAAATTTCCAAAGCAAAATATATGATTAAAAATGGATGGTCATGGACTAAAATATCTGGAGAGTTAAGACAATATTTAACCTAATATTGCCTGAATATCCCTATGTTTTACATATCACTGATAAGAAAATAAGATTATATTTATGTTTACAATATGTTTTAAGCATGCTATAAAAAGAAAGTTATTGAAAACTTAGAAAAACACATCATCAAATTTATTCACTGATCTAGGGTATTTTTTACTTTCTTTAGGTTATTCCTTTGCTTTCTATTTCTGTGAAATAGAAATATAACTGAATATAACCAGAACCATTTGTTCTGTGTCTCCATTTCAGGCACAAAATCTCTGTAATTTACAATGAGGAGAGCAATAAAGGTTTCCTTTGTTATGTTAATGACGTGGCTTTTGGCCCTCCACTAGGAACAGGGCCTGGTTGGCAGTGGGTTCAACTTGTGATTAGAGGCATGGACCCTTGAGCCCCATCAGCCAGACCTCTGGGAAGAGAAGACAGCTGGACATAAAGATCAATGGCCAATAGTCAATAATGTAATCAATCATGCCTGTGAAATGAAACCTTCATAAAACAATATTTCTCATAACATCGTACATTTGTAAACCAGGCTTTGATTTTTAGACTTTCTGTTTTAGCCAAATTGCAAAAAGTGTGAGGTTTTTGTTTTGTTTTTGTACATTCTCATATTTGGAATCATAAGGGTTCTGTGCCCAATTCCACCACGGGTGTGTGTGGGGGGTGTTCCACTCACCAACAATTCTCTGACACCAGCTAGGTGTTCTACAATGTAACTCAAATCTGACAGTGTCTATGTGGACACAGATACCTGGGGATAGCAGGGGCTCAAAACTGTCCCCCTAACCTCTGCCCCACCACACACATATTACACACTTCAGACAAGAATCACAAATCTGGGTTGTCACCTGTGCCTCCGACCGAACTATTTTAGGAATTATAGCCATTATTGTCATGGCTACCACTGCGAGAATGGCCTTGCATCAGACCGTACAAAACACACAATTTGTGCAAAAAGGGCACAAGTATGCTAGCAAGACTTGGAATCAACAAACAGTCCTAGATCAAAGATTTCATGAAAGAGTCTCTGATTTAGAAGAAATCATAATATATATAGGAGAGAGGATCTTCCAAATATAAGGCTTCACCTTCTGTGTGATTAGAATGTTTCTTCCTTCTGTGTTACTCCCTACACCTATAGTGAATCAGAAATACCATGGAACAAGATTTCACCATATTACTAGTCATTATGGCGGTAATTTAACTGCGGATATTAAACAGCTTCGAGATACTATTGAGGGCATTCCTCATGATCCTTACAATCAGTTCCAAGAGTGAGTTTTGCACAAAGGATTAATGATATTCTGTCTGATGTAAACCCCTTTGCTTGGATCAAAAAAATGGGTCTTGGCATTGTAGGTGGAATGATGACACTTTTTATTGCTATAATCACTTTACACTTAGTCCTCAGATGCTCACGAAAATCCTTCTGATGACTAATGGTTCAAGAACTTGCAAAATGGATTTTGCTGCTTCTGCATTAACAAAACGGGTGAAATGTAACCATCCCTCAGAATGATAGACTGCTTAAAATATCACTAATGAAAATTGTACTGGTCACGCAAGCATACTTGAAGAGGACCTTGAGAAAACCTGTGCTAGCATCAGGCCTCCGGTGGAGAGGAGGATACATGTCCTTGAAGTCCAGCAGCTGGGCATGCCTTGGGCACTCAGGGTGGAACATCGCCTGTTTCCCTTTTCCGTTGTCTCCCCTGCCTCATGAAAGCCTGCTGGGAGAATAATCCCTTTACGTGCACTTGCTCAACTATAAATTCCATGCTGCTGGGCCAGGCACACCCTACTCTGTTTACCTACAAGACTATGGTCGACATAGGACTCCCATTCCTTCTGGTTGACCTACAAGACCCATGACTAATGTATAACCTCCTCCTTTGTTGGTTGTTATCTTGTATCTAATAAATACGGGACTGAGGAGTTTTTTGGGGGAGACAGTCCTTTCAGCTGTCATCCCTGCTCCCTCCCTCTCCCAGGTGACTTGTTTGTTCCTCATTCTTCTCCTGAGTGCCATCAGGAAGCAGCACCCCAAATGCCTGGGAGAGGGAAGAGATGCACTGAGGGAGGCCTGGTGCTTGTGTGAAGTGGGATGTCACTCAGAGCTCAGGGAGCTGTCACACCTTCAAGACAAAGCTGTCCTCCTTTGCCCTGAGCCACAATCTTTGATGCCAGACACATACTCTAGGCCAGGAGTGTCTTTACATTGCCCTAGGGCTGTGAAGCAAAAAGATTCCGTGGGGTCCCCAGTGGGAGAGAAGCAGCGCTTCCAATAGGCAAGGGTGAGTCTCCCCACTTTGCCCTCCCCTGGCCAGTGTTCTCCCAGGCCCATCCCCGAAACTGAAAACCTACTCTCACTCTTCAAGGGTCCATCCTTCTAGCCCTACCCGCTCTGCTGGGCCATGGGAACCTGGAAATGATGGCGTCTGGCTTCCCATGCCAGCCCCCATTTGATTCCCAACTTTTGCACACTTGACCCACAGAAGAGACTCAGGAGAGCTATGTAGAGAAACTAGAACAAGGCTTTAATTAATGAAATGAACACTACCTAAAGGTTCTGGGAAGAACATGGGGAGAGAGGAGGGGAAACCTGTGGGCAGCGGCAGGAGACCCGGGAGCTGTGGGACTGGAGGCCAAAGGGACATGGATCTCTGTGTACTGTCCCAAGGCCCGTGGCCCCTGGGATCACAGACAAGGCCTCAAGCCCCCACCTTCCTTCAAAATGGTGGGTCAGGGATTGGGAAATTTCCCCAATGTTGGCTGGCTGGCTGGGAGCCCGGTTTTGCTCCAGCACCAGGCTTGATTTGTGTCGCCCATTCCACACTATTCTTGCACCGGTGTCACCTGGAAGGAAGTGCAACACCGGCTACTTCTCCAGGGAGCTCTTGGCTCAGGTGAGCCTCTGCCTCTTGGGCCCCAAGGAAGTGGTCTGTGATGTGGAGGAAAATGGCTTGCTGCACGGTGCAGCTCTTTTGCGTCTAATCAAGCGCTGGGCAGGAGATGAGGGGGTCTTGGTGGCAAGGCTGCTCTGGGCCCTGCTGACCAGCGAGGTGGGGCTGCTAGGAGGAGAGGCCGAGACGCCCCCGCTCCCGCAAGTGGCCTTGATGGCAGTGCTGCAGCCATCTGAGCAGGACCTCTGCTTGGTCAGGTGCCTGGGGATGTGACTGAAGGGAGGGGCACTCGGGGCTCCCGACACAGGGTGGTTTGTCGTGCTGGCTCCAGCGGTCCCCGACCAGGTGCTCCGGCATGGGCAGCCCACTGTGCTCGGGCCCAGGCTTGCCCTGGAGCTCTTTGGGCCGCTTGGGGCCCTGCTCGTTCCTGCTGCGATGCTGAGAGCCCCAAAGATGGAGCACAGATCTACAACATCATCTCCTGTCCCCAAACCTGAGGGTGCTGCTGAAAGCCCCATGCTGATGGGGGCTGGCATTGTGCTGCCACCTGGGGGGCGGGGCTGGTGGCTGTTGGGCCCAGCATGGGACAAGGCGCCGGGCACCTGGGGGGCAGCTGTCAAGCCGGGGGCAGTGGCCGCTCCAGGGGCGAGTACAGCAGGGGAGGTAGCCGAAACTGGCTGGGCACTGTCATGGGTGCCCCGGGAGGCAGATGCAGGTAAGGGAACCATATAAGTTGCCTGGGTGCCGCTGCCCAAGGATAGCTGAGCTAGAACTGTGCTCAGGGCCTGGAGTGGGTCTGGAGCCTGAGCTGCCGGCTGTCCATGCTGGGGAGAGCTGTGAAGCATGCTGGCTCTGGGCTAGTGCCCACCAACAGCCCCGAATGGGGCCTAGGCAGTGGATCCCAGGTTGCCACTACCCCCAGGCAGCACAGGCAGCCATATGTGGACTGTGACAGAGGCCATGCTGTCCCCGGAGGGCATCGAGAGGACCTGGGTAGATGCAAAGTTGCTCCCACTGCAGCCAGGGTGAGACCACAAGAGGAGAGGCTGGGAAGAAGGGTAGCAGTCCATGGGGGTGACCTGGGTGTCAGAGGCTGGCAGGGGAGCAGCCACTGCAGCAGACAGGGCCAAGGCACTGGATGGCCAACTTGGGCCACAGCTGCAGGTGGCCTCTGTGTCCCCTCGAAGAGCATCTTGGATGTGCTGGAGAGCAGCTCTCTTTTCCTGGTCCAGGTCCTCAGCAGTCACTCGAAACCTCAGCTCAGGGGTGGCGGCAGCCTCAGAGGCTCCCCTCGCCTGTGTGGCAGCACATGAACCTTGCATTTTCGGGTCCTGGAACAGTCACCTGGGGATGAGCAGTTCCTCTGCATTGCCGTCTGCCCGGTGGTGATATCGGCATCCTTTTCCAGCTGGTTCTTCTTCTGGCAAAGTGCAGGCACTCCAGCAAGACACAAGGGGCTCTCTTGGCTGACATTTTGGGGGGACCTCGGGGGGCCGCAAGGCCTGACTTGTGGCCAGACCCCTCCTCCTCTGCACCGGGTGGAAGCCCCTGGTGGAACTGTAGGAACTCATGATGGCATTTCGAGTGGGGCAGGAGCTCCTATGGGAGCTGGCGGACTTCTTATTGCATGGCTCTTCTGAGCTCTCTTCCTGGGGGACAGCTCTCTGCAGAGGCCCAGGCCTGGGCACAAAGGAAGAGAGGCCTCCCTGGATCCCCAGGGGCCTAAATACCCCCTCTGGGGCCCCAGCGCCTTTAGGGTCCTTTCTGTGAGTCTCTTGCCCCTCTGGAAGTGCAGGGTCTCCCTTTAGCTGGGCCGTCCCTTTGCCGCTCTCTCTGGGGTCTCTGCACACCCTCTCCCCCGTGGAGACATCGTGGACATTCCTGAGTGCTGAGGGTGGCAGCCCAGTGATGACCTGCTTCTGCAGCACAGAGGGGGTGACCATGTCCACAATGGACTCGCGGTGGCGGTGGCAGGACACCTGTGATCCGGAGGCCGACAGCATCGCCTTCACCCGGTAGCCCCACCTACAGAAGGAGGCAAGGAACCCCAGAAGAAAGCGCAAGGTCTCCAGGATCACGGAGTACCTTCTGCAAGCTGCTAGGACTGAGCGCCGTTGACAACTCGCGGGGTACTTGGAGGACCGCCTGCGAGTGGACCCTATGGCATGGACCGCCGGGCGAGCCCTGGGCGCCAAGAGTAGTCCGCGGCCACAGTGAGTGGGGTGGGGGCGGACCAGCCCTCCTGGCAGGTGCGGACCCCACAGAGTCCGGGGCTGGGGGGAGGGGCACGGCCTGCTCAAGGAGGTGCCCAAAGAGCAGTCTGGTAAGGCCAGATGCTGAGGATAGCAAACTAGTCTCACAGCGCTCTCCTTCAGCTGCCAAGTCTCAGCAGAAGGCCTAGAGCACAATGCGGGGCCTGTTGCCAGGACATGGCTTTACAACCTGAAACCTGAGGAATGAGTGCGCATGCAGGAGCCCCTGTGCACGTGCACAGCTTCTGTTGGGCCGCCGCCCAGTGCATGAATCAGGCCTTCAGAGGTGCCATGGAGGGGATCGACTCCCTCATTCTCCACCCTCGGGGGGTTCACAGATCTCTCGGGCTTGAAGGCTGAATTGAGGAAGAGGGATGGGGGCACAGTGGGTGCCAGCCATCTCCCCTGGCTACCTCTGGGTAGCCAGGAACAAGGGAGATTTTACTTTTCATTGTACATCCTCTAGACCATATTTTGTTTTTAAGATTTAATTTTAAAATTAAATTTTAATTTTAAATTAAAATTTAATGTGGGTCTCCATTGTCTCATCAAGGCATTTCTCAAGGCATTGAGCCCAATGTGGGGCTCAGACTTACAACTCTGAGACCCGGTCACAGGTTCCTCCGCCGAGCCAGCCAGGCACCCCTAGACGATAAACTTTCATGAGGGAAACATTTTTTTGAAAACACTCTTTCTTCCTATCTTGTTTCCCAGCTACCCTGATCGCAGGAGGCCCCATGGAGCCCAGCAGCACAATAAGAAATGTTGTATCAGGTGTGGACCTCAAAGCTAACCATGCAGTCATTCCTTCCATCATTTTCCAAAAGTTCCATTCGTTTTGTGCCAACTTGGAATTCTCCTGAAGACAGGCAAGCATTCTCCTAGAGCAGTAGGATGTATGTCTCTTGTGTTTCAGAAATCCCCCAGTGTCCCTGCCTTCCATCCGGGGCTTCAGGGTTGCCATGAGCCCACCCTCCCATGGCAGGGGGTGTCCTGCACGGACTCCCCAGCTGAGGCCGGTCACAGCAGGATGGAACCCGCCCAGCTGCTGAGGTCCACCTGTGGCAGCTGTGCGCTTGGCCTGAGGCTCCTCTGTGGGCCACATGCTGTCCACGCCTAGAGCCGGAGGACTGGAAACTCATCCAACTCATCCAACCATCTGCTGATACTTTGTAGGGTCCTTGCAAAGTGATAGCTCAGATACATTGTGTGAACAGGGGAATCTACAGTTCCCGGTACTGAAATCTAGGATTTTCCTTACCAATATTTCAGTACTTCTGAAATCTCACAGAAGTGGGAAAGGCAGGATCTTGAAGTCTAAACATACACAGCACGCCTCCTATGATACAGACCAACAGAGATTACTGCTCATGTCCGCTGAAAGTTGTGCAAGTAGTTAAAAGCTGGAAAAGGCACACACAAAGCAATTTTATAACAGTAATAGAGGATATATTATCATCATTTGACATATTAGCACAGTACAGAGTAATGAGGAAATAAGCTATTGCTACATTTCACAGACATGACCTTGAGTGAACAAGCCGGAAATAAAAAAGGACCTAATGTGTTTTTGCATCACTGTTGTAGCTTTGATTCCTCCTGTTCATTTCCTAACTTTACATTCATCGACATTCCAGCACAATAGCAAATAACATTGGTGGAAACAGACGTTATTGCCCCTTAGCTAATTTTAAAGGAAACACTCAGGGTGCCTGGGTGACTCAGTGGGTTAAGCCTCTGCCTTCAGCTCAGGTCATGATCTCAGAGTCCCAGGATCGAGCCCCGCATCGGGCTCTCTGCTCAGCAGGGAGCCTGCTTTGCCCCCTCTCTCTCTGTCTGCCTCTCTGCCTACTTGTGATCTCTGCGTGTCAAATAAATAAGTAAAATCTTTTAAAAAAATAAATAAAAAAATTAAAGGAAACACTTCTTTGTAATTTCTCAGTTTAAAGAGGCCCTTGGGTGGCTCAGTCTTTTAAACACCTGACTTAGGCTCAGGTCATGATCTCAGTGTCCTGGGCTCGAGCCCCAGTCATCAGGCTCGCTGCTTGGTGGGGAGTATGCCTCTCTGTCTCCCTGTACGCCTCCACCCTTCTCTTGCATGCTCTCTCAATCTTTCTCTCTCAAATAAATAAAATCTTAAAAAAAAAAAAAAGAAAAGAAAAGAAAAGAAAGAGAAACACGAATGACCTTTTTCCTATGGGTCAGTCTATTCCTTCCTATTCAGGAGTCTTAAGATTTTTAAGATGTGTTCATAACTATCTCACATTACATTTGAGATGACAGCTCTATTTTTGCACATTAAATGCTAATTAACACATGTCCAGTTGTTGCCCACATTTGGGTGAAGAAGCCATGTTCCTGGTGGCAGTTGTCAATTGTGATAACTAGTTGAGACACACTTTGATCACTTCCCTTTCAAATATCATTCTCTCTGAACACTATATGTATTTTTGTGAATGCAGAATTTAGTAAATAATGCAATATACATGGAGAAAATAAGCTTAAAATTGGTAATTTCAGTAAGATATTCATTCTGTATTCTTATTTATATGATTCAATCTGACTCCATTGGATCTTTAGTAAAATTAATTTTGAGTGGGTTTTTGTTATTTTTTCCACCCTGGTTTGAATAATTTAGCCATGTCCTCTGATATCTCATTGCTGAGAAATATCATGGTGAAAACAAAAGTCTTGGTGTGTTCCTTAAAGATGTGTGGACCTGTTGCACTCACGTGCAGGTGAGAGAGGCATCCGGGTGTCTTCCTGGTTTGGGCAATCACGAATAAAGCTCTTATAATCGTCCACTTACAGGTTTTTGTGTGAAAATGAGTCTTCATGTCTCTCGGGCTGCGTGTACAAGAGGAATGGCTCGATCTTATACAAAATAGAAGTTTAGCTTTATAAGAAAGTGCCAAACTGCCTTCCAAAGTCCCCGTGCCCTTTGTTGGCATCTCAAAGTGTCCAGAGATGCCATCCCTCCAGCCCAAGCCTGCTCCTCCCCACCCAGATGGAGGCTCACACCAAAACCCACAGGGTCAGCCGTTGCCTCAGTGTCCCCAACAGGTCCCCTCAGCCCAACCACCATGCAGCCTCCTAAGCCTGGGCCCAAGTCCCCTCCTTGCTCCTCCCAGAGGCCACCACCCTGGCCTCTCTGTGCCACTTCCTCCTTGGCAGGTGGAGTGACCTTCTGGAGAAGAAGCCATTTCATGGGCCTTTCTTGTTCCCACCATAACTGGACCCCATCAGTGGACCCCACCCCAGCCCATCCCTCCTCCTGGTCAAACTCTCTCCCTGGAGCTAACTGTTGCAGCCACCCTTGCCTTCCTTCTGCTCCGCCAGCCCCAGGCCACTCCTACCATGGATGCTCGTCACCAGATAAAGGCAATGAGAGAGACAGAGTGTGCCCAGACTTACGTGGCCCCTCTGCAGGCTGCTGGTTCTTACTTATTTCATCCTCATATGGCTTTGTGATTATCAGCCCCATTTTACAGAGGAGAAAACTGAGGCACAGAGAAATGAGCTCCTGGGCTGGGGACACCGAGAGGGAGGGGTAAACCAGGTTCACACCCCAGGAGTTGGACTTTAGAGCCCGTTCACACTATCTGGGTGCTTTCAGGGCCGATGTGAAGGTCACCTCTCCAAGGGCTGAGGGTGCTGTCAGCTGCACTTCACCTCTGCCACCCACTTGGTTACAGCCTCCTTTTGGCATTTATTACCCCCTGGGCCAGATGCGGAAGGAGCTTCATCCGCTGAATGAACAAAAGCCACACTGACGGTCCCTCCCTCTGAATGGGTCCTGGTTCAAGCCACCTGAACTTTCCCATGCTCCATGGGACCTCCTGGCTGGGCGGACAGGGGACGGGGTAACAGGAGGTTCAAGAAATGACCCCAGCCCAGTTCAACCTCTGTGGCTGGAACTGCATGGGCTGGGGCCTCGTGGCCATTTGGAACACATGTCTCAGAACTGGGACCCTAGGTCCTCTCCCTGGGAGGAGCTGGGCTCACTGACCGCCGCCCCCCCCACCCCAAACAAGACTGTTTAGCAGAGTTCACTAATGCACCTTTCATCACTTGCCCATCAGGTCCCAGTGGCTGAGCCCAGCTGTTCTTCCATGGGGACAGGGCAAGTGGGCCTCGTTCTGAGGGGTGGGGGGGCGGGGGCACCTGTTTGTGCTGAGTCGTTTCTGGGAGGGCCAGAGCTCATGGTAAGCAGTCTGTCCATGTCTCTGTACAGTGAGGGTCTTGAGTGTCATGTGTCCCTTCCCTCACACCTGCCTCAGTGAGGGGCTCACCACACCAGGTCACTCCAGACTCACCCTTCTGACCACCAGCTCTCCGCCCTCCACCAGCAGCCAGCACAGCCCCAGCCCATCCACCAGCCTCCCGGCCTCTCTCTTCCTGCCCCTTGCAGGCTCGGCCCCCAGGGTGACAGCTGCCAGCAGTGGCAAGCAACAAGGGCAGGACAGTGTCACCTTCAGCAAATCATTCACCCCAAACTTTAACTGTGAAACCCACCCTCTGCTGAGCAGGACACACGGACATGGAATCTCCCCTTGTCAGACCCTTCCTCCCAATGCAGGAACTGCTTATCCCCCGAGTTCAGCTCCAGCCACCTGCTCCAATAGGAAAGTCAGTCAGTGGCCCACCTGCTCCCGCAGGCAAACAGGGTCCTAATGTCTAGCACTACAGATTAATGCCTAGTCTAGAATTTCATATGGATGGACTTCAAAAACATGTGTCCTTTTGTGTCTGGATCCTTTCAATCGACATTGTAACTGAGGCTTGTCCACGCTGTTCCATGCATCAGGAGGCTGTTCTTGTTCATGGCTGTGTAATATTCCATCACACTTATACGTGTGCATGTGTGTGTGCCTAGTGTGTGCACACATCTGTGTGTCTGTGTATTGGTAGGAGGTTGTACCACCTTTCAAACATGTTCTAGCTCATCACTGAGTTCACAGATTGTTGGCACCTGCAGAATCAGCCCCCATTCTGCCCCCCATTTCCCCCCATCCTGTACTACATGGTCTGCGTGTGCTGCAGATCTCACCCCATTGAGTCCGTGGGCAGCTCCCTCCGGAGCCCCGAGGCAGCAAGGAGAGGCCACAGGCCTCAGAGACTGCGCAGCTGTCTCAGTTGGGAGTGGCAGCGCTGTGTTTGTGTCGTGTACCAGTTGTGCAACTGCACTGTTGCAGAAGCTGGCCTGGGATCTGGCCCCAGCCCAGAGCTGCCCTCTGGGAGTCCCAGCTCAACCTCGGTACCAAGCCACAGCCGGGAGCGAGAATGGCCCCAGGCCTGAGCAATGATCTCAGCATTGATCCAGGAAGGCAAAGAAAGAGCTCTCCAGCCCCTGGGCTGGCCCAACTCTCTGCAGCATAAGAAAGCATCACTGCTTGAAGTGAGACTGCAGACAGGGCCCAAGGAGGGGCTGCAGCTGGCAGGGTCGGGGAGGATGGAACCAGGTGCCCGGTCACCGATCTGCCCCTTTTTGTCCAGCCAAACTCTCTGCCTGCTGGAACCTCCTACCCACATGCCTCAGGGGACCCATGGGGTTCAGGGAGCCCGGTGCCCCTAGACCCAGAGCCAGGGGACTCAAACACCTTGCCTAGGCGAAGAGGAGCAGGAAGGGCCTGTGGGTCAGAGAGGACACCAGCAGTCATCCAAGAAGCAATGATGGAGGCCTGGAGCAGGTAGCAGCAGCAGGACAGAGAAACAGATTTGGACTAAACAAGTTGTACAGGTGAAAAAGGTAAGAGTGTGATACTAGAGCAGGACGTGAGGAGAGGAAAAGGGGCATCAAAAATCTGGCTTGAGCCACAAGACAGGCTTCTGGCTCACTCCTCTGCTCCTTGAACTCAGTTCCTCATCTGCACCACATTTCTGGGGTGCTGTGTCAGTGTCCTTTTGAGCTCCTCGACCCTGACTTCCCCGTGTGTGTCTGACACGTGGGTTAACAAACTCCTGTCTGCTTTGCTCTCTGTACTCGTCTCTTGTCCATCTCACCTGCAGAGCAGCAGGTAGAGAACCTAAGAGGACAGAAGGAAGAAGACGTTTCCTCTCCTGCATCACCGACGGGCATCTCTGTAGGGAACCCCAGGCCCGCAAATCCCTGCCTGGAAGGGGGATGACAGCCCAGGGTAAGGGTTTCACTCCCAGACCTCTGGGGCTCCATCTCCCTGTCACTACAGGGATCTCCCCGTCACTACAGGGATCTCCCTGGATAAGGAAGAGCCATTCTCAGAGTGGGGTCCCCACAGCAGCAGAGCACCAGCTGGGAACTTGTTGGAGACGTGTCCGGCCTGTCCCAGGCCTGCCGCGGCAGAAGGGGAGGCTTCTGACGCACCCGCCGCTCGCAGCCCACTGCCTGCCTTTGGTGGGCCCTCTGGCTGTGACTGGTTACTGTATTTCTTAAGGATGGGGGAAGGAATCGAAAGAGGAGTCGTATTTCATGCTATGGGAAAATTCTATGAAATTCAAATGTCAGTGTCCATAAATGAGGTTTTACTGGAACACACTCCCTAATAGCTAATGGATTTTATTGGAAGCCATTAGTGTATAGGCCGTCTCGGGCGGCTTTTGTCCCACGGCCACAGCGCCAGCAGCTTCGACAGAGACCTCACGGCCTGCACATTTCTGAAATATTTACTCGCACATTCTTTACAGACAGAGTTTGCCTTCCCTGCCTCCCAGCAGCAAGCCGGTCCCCAAACGGAAACTGCAGGGCCCTGAGTCGGGGGGCCTCCCTGCCCTCAAGGCCCGTGAATTAAATGAAGGCTGCGTGCAATTGGATGCAAAGTCTTTACATTTCCACGTTGCTTGACCTTGAAGAGAAAGTTAGCCTTCCCTTCCTTTTATGATGGAGGCAACCAAGGGCAGCTGGCCGTTGCGCCACCCTCGGAATGGGGCGCATTGCCCCACCCCTCGGTGCTGCTGGGAGCTCAGCCCCCAGGGAAGATGGCAGCAGGGAAGCCACCTGGGCATGGGTGGGGATGCTCTCGGTCGGGGCGGTTGGGGAGGAAACAGCTGCTAGCAGACTACGTATGTATTCACTCATACGGTGATGACTGTGTGTCAAGGAAATGGGTTTCCAATGCAACCTTATGTGTTTTATCTTGTGCATTTCAAAATTTTACTTGATAAAATTTGTTTGTATAGCACAGAAGGCTATAAAAGCCTGGGTGCTGTGATTCCTTACACCTCAAGGCTGGAGATCTGCTGCTGCAGGGATACGGCTGACAGCCTCCCTGCTGACTGCTGAACTATGGGTCCTTTCACAGCTGTGGGAGAGCCACAGGTTGATTGAGCACTACTCGACTGACTGAGTGCCTACTGGGTGCCTGATATTGACGTTCTGGGCGCTGGGCACAGCCGTGAACCAGGGAGAACAACGGTGCTTGCTCTCTAGAGGCTGACACTCCAGGAGGGAGATGCAGTGAGGCTGTGACGCAGCCTGAGAGCCACTGAGTGCCAGGAAAGGGGGCTGGGCCCCACCATGGTGTTCCCTGCCCCTCCCCACAACCCACCCCCAGCAAGCTGTTTCCTTTTCCTTCTTGTGTTCTCTCCCACCCCAGGGCCTTGACTTGTGTCAGCCCCTTTCCCTGGGAACTCCTCACAAACTTGGAAAAGTATGACTCATCCCTTAGATCTCAGAAGAAATGTCACTTCCTTGGGGGACCCATCTTGGTTCCCCTAATCAGGCCTCCCCTGCTTTTCCTCCCGTGGCACCCTGCATGTGTCCCTTTACCACTCAGGGATTGCTCCATACTGCCATTGCTTGGCACAGTCGGCTCTGGCCAAGCTGGGTCAGTGGGAAGAAGTGAGGGCTGTAGGTTGGTGAGACTCGCAGACCCCTCTGCAGAGGAGGCCCACTGGACCTGTACTCCATCCTCCCAACCATCCATGAGGCAAATACACATGAAGCACAAACCACAGCCTGCACTGGAGACCCAGCAGGGAGTGAAAGAGATGAGAATCTCTGCCTTCACGGATTACCTTACCCTGGGACAGGGAAGGCTTAGGCTGGAACAAGGAGGAGGTAGAACTGAAGGGGATGTGCTCTGGGCAGAGGAATAACATATGCAAAGGTCCTGGGGTGAAGAGGAAAGCATAGTGTTCTCAAAGCACTATAAGGAGGTGAGGTGCCTAGAGCAGAGGGGCAGGGGGAAAGGGAGAAGAGGATTAGCTGGGTGAGGTCAGGCCAAAATGGAAAAGGACTTCAGGGGCTGGAAAAGCAGTCGGGTTTATTTTCAGTGAAGCAGAAAGCCAGGGAGGGCTGCAGGCAGTGGGGTTACATGGCCTGATTCTGACTTTAGGGCCACCCTGGTGCTGGGCGGATGGTGGGCCATAGTATGATGGGGTACACCCTTTGAAGCCCCCCCACTATTCCTGGGTTGCAGACAGCTCTGATCTTGGTGCCTCCACACTGAGGGGAAACCCAGATTCCCTTCCGAGTCACTGAGTCCCTCCACTGCAGGAGATGAACTTTTGAAAGGATAAACTGAGTCCAGGGCAGGCCCTCTGGCAGGGCTACCATACCTCCACTGGCTGAGAAGCTAGGCCCAAATCTGGCCACTGGGGAGCAGAAGAGGGCCCAGAGCAGTTCAGTGCCTGTGACGGTAGTGGCACCAAATGAAGGAGCACTTCGGGACCCATGCCTGGATCGGATCCCAGATATGATAACTCACCTCCCTGGAAAGTCCCTTAGTATCTCTGGGCTGATTTCCTCTAAAACAGGTGCACCCGGTCCTTCGGGGACCTCCCATGTGAACTCAGGGAGTGCTCGACAAACGCTCATCACCAAGTTCTCCACCCCTACCCCCTTTCTACCATTTTTAAAGCAGATTCCGAGTTGGAATCATCTCATCCTCAGGGAGGCAGGAAAGCGCAGGGTAAACTATGAGCTCACTGCACCCACGCTGGTGTGGCAACCAGGAGCCGCCTTCTTGGGCGCCCGCCCCACCTCTAGGTCTCCGGCCCAGTATGTGGTAGGTGGCTACTGAGTCCTTTCTTGCTCCTTCTCATTCTTTCCACAAGGGTGCGAGCTAGCATATCTTATGAATACCCCCCCCCTCTTTTTTCTTATAGACAGGGAGACTGAGAGCACAGGGGAAAAGAAATTCAGTACAGGTCACCAAGCAAAAGAGTGACCTGGGGTCTGACTGAGGGTCACAGGCACGACAACGGGTACCTCAAGACTGCTGAACTCCAGTGCTGCCTGATTGGAGTCATAGACATTTAGCCTGTGCTGACTGGGGCCCCACACCTGTCTGCAGTAGCTAGTGCTTGGGGGACTGGTACAGCCATAGCTCATTGGCCCCAACTGGCTTAGACTCCAGTACTGGGGTATCTAGGAGGGCTCTAGGATTAGGAGCGGGGATCCCCACCCCCACCCCCAGATCAAGACAACCACCTTTAGGGTCTTCCTGTCTCCTGGAGGAACAACCTCCAAGAAGACTTTGTGACCTGCCCCCAGCCCCTCCCGAACCCCTGTCCTTCATCCCTGCATGGTACCTCTGCCTGCGCTCCTTATCCTGAATCATCCCCTGAATCCCACAGAATGAAGCTTCCCTGGGGGTCCTTCACTGATGCAGAGAAGTTCTCCAGTGAGGGAACGAGCTGGGGCAAAGGAAAGAATTTTCTCCCTGTGGGCCTCTGCCAGAAGGCCACTGACACCCTAGAGACTGATCGCTTGGTACAGATAAAATCCTCCTTTCCCATAGATGGGTCTCACATGTCTTCCTCCCTGCGTGTCCTCTTGTCCCTACCGGCGGCCCCTGTCTGCCCTGTGGCCCTCCTCACCCCAGCCTCACCAGGGAGGACACCACTCCAATTACTCCATGTCACCGTGCCAGGCTGGAGTGAGGCTCCTCGGGCCCTCTGCCTGCCCACTGCTGCTTTCTGTCCTGTCACCGTGGTGAGAACCAGGGCTGCTGGCCGGGTTCTCCCACGATGGAGTCCTCAGAAAGAGCGACCTCTCTCCCACACGCAGCAGACAGCGGCATGTGACACGTGCCCTGAATCTCAGCAGAAGGAAGTAAAGGGGGGGCATGTGGGCCAAGGGAGGAGAGGGAAGTGGCCCAAGGTCACACAGCTGGGGAAGTATCACATCCAGCATGAGGAGGTGGGAGGGCACACTCCAGGGCCTGTGCGGGAGAGGGTGTGCGATCACAGGGGCTCGGGGGAGCATGTCCCAGCTGGAAGAGCGTGCTGGGGTCTGCAAATGGGCGGGGCTTTATCCTCTCTCCCAGCGCTCCCACCGGACCCACCCCCATCCTGGACCCCCAGGCCCAGGGTCACAGTGGGCTGACTCAGCCCAAGAATGCCAGGCAGGGATTTTCAAACACACATCTCCACACGGCGGCACTCAAAGAGATCAAAATGCATTTAATGTGGTCTAGTCTCATGGCTTATGTCTTTAGATAATGCTATGTATTGAAAATAACATGAAAATTCTCCAGTTTCACCATTTAAAATAGATTTGACATTCTATGACCTCACGCAGGGCAGACACCCCGTGCAGGGGCCTCCTTCCCATCAGGCCCCCGATCCCGCCCCCTGGACCCCGCCGGGGACCCTTGGGCAGGCAGGGACAGGAGGGCACAGCACCAGCAGGGCAAGGGGGGTGGCCACCATGTCCCAAGCAGCACGCGCAGGAGTGCACGCGGACACACCGCTTCCACAGACGTTCATGTGCACACACTCCTGGGACCCGCACGCGCTCCCACGCGCCCATGCATACAGCCTCCAGCAGGCAGGCACCAGCCCTGTGCATGGAGCCGGGCGCCACCGCCACCCAAATGCACCACATGAACCTGTGTGTTCACAGGGACACACACACGTGCAGACACCGTCTGTACGCAGCACTCACCCACACAAGCAGATAGGACCTCGTGTCCACGTGCACAAAAGCCTCATGGCGGCACACACATTCCACACATTCCCGTGTGAACATAATCAGGGCACAGGCCCAGTGGGACTGCTGGGTTCGGCTGTGCCCATGGTCACAGCTGGTGTCCGTCCTGCGCCCTGTGTGCCTGGCCCCATAGCCTGGTGAACAGTACACCAAACCTGCATATAAAACACACACTCACACACACGTCCCTTTGGGCAAATACACAGAGAACTATGCATGTGTGTACCTATACACACATACATACAGCGTATATGTCTCAGCCCAGACTCACACACACAGGGAGACCCTCATGGGCACACACCTGCACAGCACTCCCATGAACTGTGGGTCCACACGCTCCTGCGCTCAGGCAAAGCTGTAATTGCACACATATGCTTGTACAGAGATGAGATGATGGCGCATGTGATGCCACACACTTGGTGCTCACACACACACACAGACACACACACGCCAGCACAGCCCTTTTCCCATGTAAGCAGCTCAGTGTGTCAGGGAGGAGGGCACCAGAGGCCACATTCTTGGCCCACTCCCACCTCCACACTTCCCGGTTCTGGCTGTAGAGAAACTTCTTGGAAATCCCAGTGCCTGGGAGGGTGAGGGTGGGAGTATATGGCTACACACACCTGCACAGCACACAGACCAGACACCACGTACACTCACACACACATGCACACACACACCCAACAATCACACGCAGGTACAGAAATGCTCCCCACTCACCTGTGCTCAGCACATGTACCACACATGGCATGTGGCACCCTCAGAGGGTTGGTGCTCTCCACACTCACACATGCACGCACACGCACACACACACACACAATCACACATACAAGGGCACACACACACCCCCTCTGGCACACACTCCCCAGGGACAATGGAATCCTTGCTCTGCACATACATGGCTCCTCCCATCCACCCTCCCATTTCAAGTGCACTAAAGAGGGAGACTATTTTGTTCTTTAGCACAATAAATAAATAAATAAATAAATAAATAAATACAGGGAAGGAAAAAAAAAAAGAGGGCAGAAGAGTTTGAAAACGCAGCATCTGCCTTTGGCGAGAGATGAAAGCAGCTCAGGGCTGCTCTCCTGCAGGGTCTGGGGCTGAACCATCCAGCGTGGTCCTGGGAGGGGGACAGGCCTGAGAGGAGGTGCACCAAGCCACTGAGGTGACAGGGGCCTTGGGGGACCCAGAAGCTCTGGGCTCTGCTCCAGATGGTAGCAGTGGAAGCCTGCCCCACCCAGTCCTGTAAGGCTCTCCTGAAGCCAGACAGAGCAGAACACAGGCCCCTGTGCCAGCCACAAGTGACTGAGGCCATCTCATCCCTCCCCCATTCAGCCTGACAGTCTGGGAGGGGGCGGGCTGGTGAGCCCTCCCATATTAACTCTACCCTTGCCCCCCAAAGCTGAAATGGAGAAAGCCAGCCAGGCTCAGGGCTGGAAGCCATGCCCTGGGCTGGGAAGGAGCTGAGGACCCTCCAGCAGATCCTGAGAGGAAAGAGCTACCTCCGCGGCCTGAAGCACCCCAGCGGGAAATGAGGCTGGGGCAGGATGCTGGGAGTCAGGCATCCCTCAGGGCACGGACCTGGGGTGTCTATGGGTGGGAACCGATAGCTCATGCCCAGATCCTCCAAGGCCTCCGACCTCAGGCCAGGTCTCCAGCTGCCCTGGGGTTGGGTAGAAGAGGAGGTGAGAGGCAAGAACCCTCACCCCAGGCCCCTGGCCTCTCCCGGCCTCCCAAGGCCCACCCACCGACTGCATGACCTTGCAGTCTGCCTCAGTTTCCCCACTTGGGCCAGGGTCCTGGGTGCCTAGCTGTCTTGAGGGCACGGGTTGGGGTGGCCGAGGCTGGCAGGCTGGGGAGACACATATGGGCTTTCTAATTAAGGACTTCCTTACAGGCCTGGTCATTCGAGAGGACAAAATTCTTAGCTGTCCTGGGAAGGGCCTGGCCTGCTCCATCCCCGCCAGCTGTGACCTCTACCAAGAACAAGCCCACGCTGGGCAGCCCGTGGCCCAGGGGCCTGCTTCCGGGCCAGCAGAGACAATAGCTGCAAACTTCTTCCTGATGAGGCTGCCAGGATGCAAGCGCCATTTCCAGTTATCTTGGCTGACAACTGCACACCTCTTCTAAGATCATTCCTCTGTCCTTCAGCGGGGACAGCCTGGCTGGGACGCCCCTACACTCACCTAGGCTGCCACAGGTGCGGAGAGCAGGCCAAGACGGCCCACCTCTGCAGACACACAGGCTGGTGAGGATTTCGTGGTGGAATTGGGGGCAGCTGGGAGGACAGGCGAGTCCGAGAAAAAACAGAAACAACCGGGGCTGGCCCACCTGGGGTCTCTAAGGCACGACTCACTCTGGGGTCCCGTGGGAATAGGGCCAGTCTGCTTCCTGGGCATCTGGGAACCTGCCCTCCCTTCCCACGGAGCCATCTACTCCAACATTTTCCAAGCATCCCTCACTGCGGAAAGGGTGGAGGCTATTGGGCAGAAAAGGTGAGAAGTAAAACAGGAAAATCTGGTGGGGGTGGGGAGAGCGGACCCTCCATGGCAGTCAGGTCACATATCCATCCCTGAGATGCACCTCTAAGGTACAAAAGTCAAACTCAAAAAGCTCAAACTATTTTTTTTTTTTCCCCAGCCCCTACCCCTACCTCTATGACTCTGGTCATGATCATTAACATGATTATCATGTTCATTAACATGGTCTTGGTTTTTCCATCACAAACATCATCTAATCCGCCCGTGAGCAGAAGGAACCACAGATGAGCCCCTCTCTTGTGCTTGTGCAGATGGTGCCACCTGGCACACACTTGGCCTTCATGGAGGAGAGGCCTGCCCAGCCCTGGGGAACCTCGTGGAGCCCCCATCTAAAACCCGCATCTCAGCAGACCAATGGAATTCCCACTGACCATTTTTATAATCCCCAGAAATTAATTTTTTTGGTCAATCACGTGTTAATTTTTTTTTTTTTTTGTAAACAGTCTTACTCAAGCTATGGTTGCGAAAGCCAATACCAGTGTTTCTCCCCAAGTGTCCTGCAGCGAGGTGTCCTGCAGCCTGCCAGCCTACACCCACAGAGGCTGGATGGCCACTGAGCCACCTCTGAGTAGGCCGAAGTTCTAGCCTCAGACAGAAGCCCCTGGGTCTTGGCCCGGACCCCAAGAGGCTACCTCCCTGCACCTACTCTGGTCTGAGTCCAGCGGCTGCCTGCTTTGGTCGCGCATTCTCGCACCAACCTTCCCAGGCCACTGTGAAGAAACATAAAGCATCTAAAATGCTACTGAGTCTGCAACCGGGGCACCTGGCCCATTCTGCTCAAACCCAGGGCCCTCGAGGGACACCGGGCCTTTCCCTGGTGGGGCAGATGCTGCGCCTTGGCCATGGTGGCTCAGATCTCTGACTCCCGTCTGTGAGGCCGCTGCTTGAGGCCACCACCACCAGCCTGAGGCCTGTCAAAGTCATGCTGGGCCTGGGGGCTGCAGCCATCCTGGTCTCCATCTGCCTTGTCCTCCTCATTGCGGCTCAGGAAAACCAGCTCATTCTCGTAACAGAAGGAGTTGGCACTGGGCAGCAGAATTTGTTCTCCACCAGGTCCTTGGTGCTGCAGTGGGGTGTGGAGGGCACCTCGTAGGTCTTATGGAAGTGGGAGTATTCGATCTTGTACTGGTTCTTCTCCTCGCAGAGGACAGGCTTGAAGCAGTGGCCCCATAGGATCTCATTGGCCAGATAGGAGCTGTGGGCCTGCGTGGTTATGGCCGTGGCCTCCACCATGCCCTCCAGGATGACCACGATCTCGAAGTCATCTGTCTCCAAGTCCTGCCGGCTGATGCCAAACAGCGGGCTGGCCTCGTCGATCTCATGCAGGATGGTGATGGGGGACACGAGGAAGATGCGGTCGAGGCCCTTGTCGAAGCCGATGTCGATGTCAATCTGGTCCAGTGGGATGTACTCGCCCTCCTCGGTGACCCGCGGCTTGATGAGCTGGGCCTGTATGTGTGTCTCCATGATGTGGCTCTTGCTCAGGTTGCCCACGCGCCACATGAGGCAGAGCTTGCCGTTACGCAGGGCCACCACCGCACTGTAGCTGAACAGCAACATCTGCGCCCGCTTCTTGGGCGGATCCATCTTGGCCATGATGGCAGCCAATCATGAAGGAGTCGATGATGCAGCCCACGATGGACTGTGCCACCACCATGAACACGGCCACCAGGCACTCCTCCATCACTCAGCGCATCCCGTAGCTGATGGTGGTCTGCGCCTTGATGGAGAAGAGGAAGGCAGACATGAAGCCGTGCACCTGCATCACGCAGGGCGTGCGGCCACAGCCCTTGGCCGGCTCCAGGTTGCCGTGCGCCATGGCGATGACCCAAAAGATGACACCAAACAGGAGCCAGGAGGCGAGGAAGGCCAGCGAGAAGATGAGCAGCATGTAGCTCCAGCGGATGTCCACACAGGTGGTGAACATGTCGGCCAGGTAGCGCTGCGACTTCTCATCCATGTTGGCGAACTCGATGTTGCACTGGCCATTCTTCTTGACAAAGTGGTTCCAGCACTGGCGCTGCGTGTGCACCTTGCCGTTGCAGAAGCCGTTGGCCCCCGACATGGTGACCAGGTGCACCCCGTCCTCCGCCGATGACACGATACTATAAGGGGTTGGCGCTGCCAGCCGAGGTCATCCTGGGGATGGGGGGGGCCTGGTTCACCCCCGGGCCGGCTCCACTGGGGGCGGCTCCTGCAACAGAGAAGACAGAGGGGCTGGTGGAGCAGGCCACCCCGGCCCAGACTTCTGCCCCCACCTGGGGCCCTTGGCCATGGCTGGCGGCCGACTTCACCCCGACTCACCCCCCACTGAGATCTCCATCTTCCCTCCTCAGCCAGCCCCTCACCCTCCTTCTCGGCTTGGAAAACAGACCTGGAGTCTCCCAGGAGCTCTGGCCAAAAGCCTTCATCCTCAGTCCATCTGAGCGCCCCCCTACCAAAGGCTCCGCTTCCAAAGTGTATTTATGATCCTATCTCTTCTCCCACCACCGTGGGAGAAGTCCCCATCATCACCCACCCGGACCAGCATGGCAGCTGCTTCGCCAGCCTTTGTGCTCCGGCCCCCACTCCGGTCCAGAGGCAGCGGGGGAGCCTGGCTGTCCTCTGCTCAAAGCCGATCTCTGCTGGCACCTGCGAGGCCTGCGTGAATGGAGTCCGGGGCCCCTCAGCTCTCAGGTACAGGCTCCTCGCTTACTCGCTGCAGCTCACAGCCTGTGCATTGCTCCTCAGGACAGTCCCTTACACTCTCAGCCTGGACACCCTCCCGCTGCCTTGCCTCCCTCAGTCCCTGGCCTCCATGCCCAGGAGCAGCTTCCTGAACACATGGGAGACTGTGACCCCTCACCCAGGTCCTCACGGTAACCCCAAAGCACCGCCTTCAGACCCCATAACAGTAGTAACAGTAACGGGAAGGACAGGCCTGGGGTCGCACTCAGCCACTGATCCCACTGTGAGACCACTGGCCTCCCGAGCATCATGAGTTTGCTGTGTGGTTCACTGCTGTCTCACCCCCCGGGACTCGAGCAGAGCCTGGCCCCGAGGACGCCGTCCTGATGTTCGAACCCTGCACCCACTCTCAGTGCCCATACACCACAGCCTCCATCTGTAACTAGGAGGGGGTCCACGGGTCAGTACCCAGAGGGGTCACTGACTGACCCCATCTCAGCGGCCTTCCCCATCACTGTCTTTCTCAGCTCTAAATGACAGCATCCAGGGAACACTCAGAGCGTCACTGTTCTTGGCCCATTCAGGGGAGCACTTGGTGGGCTTGTCGCACACACACACATATGTACATACACCAAGCTGTCTCACGCATGTCCCACGGCATGACACGTGCAGCTGGACACACTGCTTTCAGGCCCATAGTCCACGTTCAGCCCCCAGATGGGCCGGTAGCAGCTGGCTACTCCCTCCCCCAGGGCCCCGCTGGCTCTGGTCTGGCCTGTTGGTGCCAGGCCGAGGCACCTGCAGGCCAGAGGCCATGGTGCCGTCTGGCCCTGTGGGCACTGAGGCCATCTAACCCTTAGCGTCAGGGCTGCAGGTGCTCAGGCCCTCCTCCTCGTTCAGCAGGGCTGAGCTGGAAGGAGGGGGAGAACCCTGGCCGGCTGGCCTGGCCGGGACGCTGAGTCGGGCATACGCCCCTCCACCACTGGGGACCCCATTCACCCCAAGCCCCCAGCTGTTCACACCAGGAGGCCAGTGTTAGACAAGGCTGGGAGCCCTCAAGTGCCCAGAAGACAATGAGGCCCCAGATAAGAAGGTCCCAGGGCAGCCGGTCCAGAAGCAGAGGCAGGTGGCTGAGCACCCACCAGAAACCCAGAGACCGGAAGTGACATAGCCAGAGGGAGGCAACACTGGGATTTAGCCCCTGTCTGTGTGGCCAGGTGCAGCCAGGGCCTCGGAGGGAGCACAACATCTGACCTCTGCTTCAAACACCTGGGAGACAGGTGAGGGAGAAGTCCACATGAGCAGCCAGGCTGCACATCCCTCCTAGGGTCTGTCTCTGTTGCCAGATGCTTCTGAATCTCCAGAGCGGGCACGTATATAACATTCACGGCCCTTACTGCCCACTCCTCAAACTGCAGAGAAAGCAGGCCAGACACATTAGCAAATGGTCTTAGATTATCCTAGCAAAACCCCAGGAAGGTGGCTGCCATCATTACTTCTACCAAGAATGGAGATTCAGAGAGGTT
This sequence comes from Lontra canadensis, assembly GCF_010015895.1. Classification (NCBI taxonomy): domain Eukaryota; kingdom Metazoa; phylum Chordata; class Mammalia; order Carnivora; family Mustelidae; genus Lontra; species Lontra canadensis. The sequence continues at coordinate 71,656 of NW_022631470.1, forward strand.
AAGTGACTTCCCCAAAGCCACACAGCCAATAAGCAGGAGAGCTGAAATTCGAACAAGTCTAGCTAATGCGAGGTCTCCTGCTGTGGGCACGTCAGGCTCTGTGGGGGCCTCTTCTCACACTGCCACCACCCCCCACAGCTACTCCACCTGGCCACCTCACCATAGGTCTGAGGAGCTGAGGCCTGGGGCTGTGATGGTGGGTGCTGTTTCTCCCTGGGCCAGGAGGCAGGGAGCCGGGGGCGGTGGGGACCCTGGGTACTGTGCTGAGAAGATGGCTCAGCCCCAGACTCCTGGGCCCTCCAGGTGGAGGAGGCCAGGGCCCGGTACTTAGATGCTGGCAGCAGGCCACTGGACCACAGGGGGCAGGTTTATGGGGTCTGAATGCCTTGAGGGACGTCCAGCGGGTCATGGCTGCTCCAACGGGGGCTCTGAGCAGCTCGAGGCCTGCAAGGGACAGAATCAGAAGAATCAAAGGCCAGATAGCCCAGCCTGGTGCTCTTCTCCCATCAGCTGGGGAGCCCCACACCTGGCCAGCTTCCAGGCCAAGGATGGGAACTTCGGTGACTCCTGGTGTTTGTCCCTGGGCTGCACACCTGGGACCCACCCAGACTGTGTCACACAAGCTTGGGAAACCCCTCTTCTGTTGATGTTCCTCCTCAAACCACACAGAAAATCAACAAGTTCACATTGACACTTGCCACCCTCTTTCTCAGCTAGCAACTGAGACTATGATCAGAGTCACTGTCCAAAGTCACCCAGAAACTAAGGTTTAGAGATAGAGTCGGAGCTCCAGGTATCGTTCCAGTCCTCAGCTTTCCATGGCCCCATCCTGCCATGTGCGTATATATTATGCATGTGCGTGTGTGTATGTGCATGTGACGCTCTGGGTGTGGGGAGCCCCTCCCAGGCTCTTGGTGAATGCAGCTTCACAAAGAAAGATATGGAAGAGGACCCATAAGTAGAAACCCCAGTACCACAAACTTGACAAATGTCCCAAGGACAGTCCACGTAGACAAACACAGGTGTGGCAAGAAGGTCACACAGCCTTGAGATCTTTAATGACTCAGTTTCAGAAATGTGGGACAACATCCCCAACCAGGGATATGCAGGCTTGTTGCCTACACTCTTGCTCAGTGGATGTATACAGTTAGACCAGAAAAGAAATCTTATTAGATTTGTTTTGCTACAAGAGGCCTTAGCAAGTAAGGAGACTGGATCCCCATTTCATAGATTTGAGTACTGAGGCTGAAACTTGTCCCAGGTCACAAAGCAGTTCATGGGCTTGGATGAGACGGTAAAGGCAAGGGTTAGGATCACTGTTGGTAGACGCCCAGGTCAGCCAGTGGGGAGGTGTTGTCTGGAGGGAAGTGGCAGAGAGGCCGCTGGGTGAGCTACCTGAGATAGATGAGGTGACTTCGACACTGAAGGTGGGTAGCGAGGCAAATCCAGCAGGCAGAGAAGGGGACGGTGCAGTGCAGAGACCCAGACACCTCTGGGAGATGGAGAAGCTGTCCCCAGCCCTGCTCTCTCTTGAGCCCACTTCTCTGCCGGTCATAGCTCTGTGGACACAGACAGACTCCCAGCCACCGGGGCATTTGGAGCACAACAGAGCCTAGGCTGGAATCTTTTAGAGAGGCAGCAACCACATGACAAAAAGGTAGGGCCCAGAAGTCACTGGGAGGTGCCTCTGGATGGAGCAGGACACCCCATGGCCTGTCCCCTGAGGCTCTGGGCACCTCAGGTTTTGGCACATCCGGCAGGGAAAGAGGGCAAGGCGTGGGCCCAGTCTCAGATGTCAAGAAAGCACCAGCTACAAGAGAGGGAGGAGCTGAAGCCCCTCCCCCCTCTCGTCCACCCCCCCCCCAGGCCTTTCCGCTGGCCGGAGCACTTTGGAGGCAGGAGCACACTGATCAGTGCCCTCTGTGTGCACTCTGCCTGCCCAACCTGGTTCAAGGAGCCCCAGTGACCTCACTTAATCCCTGCAACAACCTTATGACTATTATCCCCATTTTCCAGATGAAGAAACTGAAGCACAGACTTAGTCACTTGCCCAGGGTCACATGACCCCTAAGCAGCAGGTTTCCAGGGTAGAAGGTGGGAGAGAAACCAACCCCCGTCACCGCCAGGCCCCAGGGTCAGACCGCAAGCCTGACACTGAGTTCCCATCTCAGTCCTTCAGGTCCCGAACTGTGTGCTAGTAAGGCAGACAGACAGCCCCAAATCTTGGCACTGAAAGCAGAGGTGAGCCCCTCATGGGCACCCCTGACCAAGGGTCCTTGCTTGGAACGTCCTGGGATGGGGCACTCACTACCTCATGATCAAAGCCTATAATGGGAAAAAACTCCTCGGAGATCCCGTGGTTCCGGGACAGCCAGCGCGTGGCCTGCGGGCAGCTGCCACCGCCTCCCCCGTGTCCCGGGACAGCCTCTGCAACTCTCCCACTCTAGGAACTGCCGACATGCGAGAGAGCTTGACGGATCCAATCTTCAAGTTGCAGGCAAGGAGACTGAGGGTCCGAGCAGGGCTCATAAAAATGAACATTTTAATCTAATAAATGTTTGTAAGCTGGCACTCAAATATATTGTTGATCTTTTTATTATTATTATTTGCCTGTAGTTTTGTGCTTCATGGACTTGGGAGATTTTTTTTAAAGATCAATACGACTCTGAGACTGGGTTTGGACACACAATATGATAGATTTGAGGAAATATCTGTTGACATTCTTTATGTTTCTTGTTGGGAAGTATTCATTTCCTGAATGTCCATATTTTGCATGTCTCAACGTCAGTGACACGCTGAGACTAAAGGTCATGAATTTTTGCTGATAAAGGAAAACAAAGAAATTGGTACACAAACTAGAAATGCAGACAAGAATATGATATAATTTATAAGGTAAAGTTATACATCAATAGACACATACTTCAGAGTCTAGCATCTGAGTGGATTTTCAGCAGAAAAATTATGAGCTTTAACTCCCAGGATAGATGCTATGTATGCTCTTTGTTGGTTAGTCTAAGTGCCACGATCCCTGCCTACCACA